>NC_141137.1:0-205000 GCF_053477565.2 Lygodium microphyllum
AAACCCTAAACCCTAAACCCTAAACCCTAAACCCTAAACCCTAAACCCTAAACCCTAAACCCTAAACCCTAAACCCTAAACCCTAAACCCTAAACCCTAAACCCTAAACCCTAAACCCTAAACCCTAAACCCTAAACCCTAAACCCTAAACCCTAAACCCTAAACCCTAAACCCTAAACCCTAAACCCATAACCCTAAACCCTAAACCCTAAACCCTAAACCCTAAACCCTAAACCCTAAACCCTAAACCCTAAACCCTAAACCCTAAACCCTAAACCCTAAACCCTAAACCCTAAACCCTAAACCCTAAACCCTAAACCCTAAACCCTAAACCCTAAACCCTAAACCCTAAACCCTAAACCCTAAACCCTAAACCCTAAACCCTAAACCCTAAACCCTAAACCCTAAACCCTAAACCCTAAACCCTAAACCCTAAACCCTAAACCCTAAACCCTAAACCCTAAACCCTAAACCCTAAACCCTAAACCCTAAACCCTAAACCCTAAACCCTAAACCCTAAACCCTAAACCCTAAACCCTAAACCCTAAACCCTAAACCCTAAACCCTAAACCCTAAACCCTAAACCCTAAACCCTAAACCCTAAACCCTAAACCCTAAACCCTAAACCCTAAACCCTAAACCCTAAACCCTAAACCCTAAACCCTAAACCCTAAACCCTAAACCCTAAACCCTAAACCCTAAACCCTAAACCCTAAACCCTAAACCCTAAACCCTAAACCCTAAACCCTAAACCCTAAACCCTAAACCCTAAACCCTAAACCCTAAACCCTAAACCCTAAACCCTAAACCCTAAACCCTAAACCCTAAACCCTAAACCCTAAACCCTAAACCCTAAACCCTAAACCCTAAACCCTAAACCCTAAACCCTAAACCCTAAACCCTAAACCCTAAACCCTAAACCCTAAACCCTAAACCCTAAACCCTAAACCCTAAACCCTAAACCCTAAACCCTAAACCCTAAACCCTAAACCCTAAACCCTAAAACCCTAAACCCTAAACCCTAAACCCTAAACCCTAAACCCTAAACCCTAAACCCTAAACCCTAAACCCTAAACCCTAAACCCTAAACCCTAAACCCTAAACCCTAAACCCTAAACCCTAAACCCTAAACCCTAAACCCTAAACCCTAAACCCTAAACCCTAAACCCTAAACCCTAAACCCTAAACCCTAAACCCTAAACCCTAAACCCTAAACCCTAAACCCTAAACCCTAAACCCTAAACCCTAAACCCTAAACCCTAAACCCTAAACCCTAAACCCTAAACCCTAAACCCTAAACCCTAAACCCTAAACCCTAAACCCTAAACCCTAAACCCTAAACCCTAAACCCTAAACCCTAAACCCTAAACCCTAAACCCTAAACCCTAAACCCTAAACCCTAAACCCTAAACCCTAAACCCTAAACCCTAAACCCTAAACCCTAAACCCTAAACCCTAAACCCTAAACCCTAAACCCTAAACCCTAAACCCTAAACCCTAAACCCTAAACCCTAAACCCTAAACCCTAAACCCTAAACCCTAAACCCTAAACCCTAAACCCTAAACCCTAAACCCTAAACCCTAAACCCTAAACCCTAAACCCTAAACCCTAAACCCTAAACCCTAAACCCTAAACCCTAAACCCTAAACCCTAAACCCTAAACCCTAAACCCTAAACCCTAAACCCTAAACCCTAAACCCTAAACCCTAAACCCTAAACCCTAAACCCTAAACCCTAAACCCTAAACCCTAAACCCTAAACCCTAAACCCTAAACCCTAAACCCTAAACCCTAAACCCTAAACCCTAAACCCTAAACCCTAAACCCTAAACCCTAAACCCTAAACCCTAAACCCTAAACCCTAAACCCTAAACCCTAAACCCTAAACCCTAAACCCTAAACCCTAAACCCTAAACCCTAAACCCTAAACCCTAAACCCTAAACCCTAAACCCTAAACCCTAAACCCTAAACCCTAAACCCTAAACCCTAAACCCTAAACCCTAAACCCTAAACCCTAAACCCTAAACCCTAAACCCTAAACCCTAAACCCTAAACCCTAAACCCTAAACCCTAAACCCTAAACCCTAAACCCTAAACCCTAAACCCTAAACCCTAAACCCTAAACCCTAAACCCTAAACCCTAAACCCTAAACCCTAAACCCTAAACCCTAAACCCTAAACCCTAAACCCTAAACCCTAAACCCTAAACCCTAAACCCTAAACCCTAAACCCTAAACCCTAAACCCTAAACCCTAAACCCTAAACCCTAAACCCTAAACCCTAAACCCTAAACCCTAAACCCTAAACCCTAAACCCTAAACCCTAAACCCTAAACCCTAAACCCTAAACCCTAAACCCTAAACCCTAAACCCTAAACCCTAAACCCTAAACCCTAAACCCTAAACCCTAAACCCTAAACCCTAAACCCTAAACCCTAAACCCTAAACCCTAAACCCTAAACCCTAAACCCTAAACCCTAAACCCTAAACCCTAAACCCTAAACCCTAAACCCTAAACCCTAAACCCTAAACCCTAAACCCTAAACCCTAAACCCTAAACCCTAAACCCTAAACCCTAAACCCTAAACCCTAAACCCTAAACCCTAAACCCTAAACCCTAAACCCTAAACCCTAAACCCTAAACCCTAAACCCTAAACCCTAAACCCTAAACCCTAAACCCTAAACCCTAAACCCTAAACCCTAAACCCTAAACCCTAAACCCTAAACCCTAAACCCTAAACCCTAAACCCTAAACCCTAAACCCTAAACCCTAAACCCTAAACCCTAAACCCTAAACCCTAAACCCTAAACCCTAAACCCTAAACCCTAAACCCTAAACCCTAAACCCTAAACCCTAAACCCTAAACCCTAAACCCTAAACCCTAAACCCTAAACCCTAAACCCTAAACCCTAAACCCTAAACCCTAAACCCTAAACCCTAAACCCTAAACCCTAAACCCTAAACCCTAAACCCTAAACCCTAAACCCTAAACCCTAAACCCTAAACCCTAAACCCTAAACCCTAAACCCTAAACCCTAAACCCTAAACCC
This sequence comes from Lygodium microphyllum, assembly GCF_053477565.2. NCBI lineage: Eukaryota > Viridiplantae > Streptophyta > Polypodiopsida > Schizaeales > Lygodiaceae > Lygodium > Lygodium microphyllum. The sequence goes on from NC_141137.1 coordinate 3,053, forward strand.
TAAACCCTAAACCCTAAACCCTAAACCCTAAACCCTAAACCCTAAACCCTAAACCCTAAACCCTAAACCCTAAACCCTAAACCCTAAACCCTAAACCCTAAACCCTAAACCCTAAACCCTAAACCCTAAACCCTAAACCCTAAACCCTAAACCCTAAACCCTAAACCCTAAACCCTAAACCCTAAACCCTAAACCCTAAACCCTAAACCCTAAACCCTAAACCCTAAACCCTAAACCCTAAACCCTAAACCCTAAACCCTAAACCCTAAACCCTAAACCCTAAACCCTAAACCCTAAACCCTAAACCCTAAACCCTAAACCCTAAACCCTAAACCCTAAACCCTAAACCCTAAACCCTAAACCCTAAACCCTAAACCCTAAACCCTAAACCCTAAACCCTAAACCCTAAACCCTAAACCCTAAACCCTAAACCCTAAACCCTAAACCCTAAACCCTAAACCCTAAACCCTAAACCCTAAACCCTAAACCCTAAACCCTAAACCCTAAACCCTAAACCCTAAACCCTAAACCCTAAACCCTAAACCCTAAACCCTAAACCCTAAACCCTAAACCCTAAACCCTAAACCCTAAACCCTAAACCCTAAACCCTAAACCCTAAACCCTAAACCCTAAACCCTAAACCCTAAACCCTAAACCCTAAACCCTAAACCCTAAACCCTAAACCCTAAACCCTAAACCCTAAACCCTAAACCCTAAACCCTAAACCCTAAACCCTAAACCCTAAACCCTAAACCCTAAACCCTAAACCCTAAACCCTAAACCCTAAACCCTAAACCCTAAACCCTAAACCCTAAACCCTAAACCCTAAACCCTAAACCCTAAACCCTAAACCCTAAACCCTAAACCCTAAACCCTAAACCCTAAACCCTAAACCCTAAACCCTAAACCCTAAACCCTAAACCCTAAACCCTAAACCCTAAACCCTAAACCCTAAACCCTAAACCCTAAACCCTAAACCCTAAACCCTAAACCCTAAACCCTAAACCCTAAACCCTAAACCCTAAACCCTAAACCCTAAACCCTAAACCCTAAACCCTAAACCCTAAACCCTAAACCCTAAACCCTAAACCCTAAACCCTAAACCCTAAACCCTAAACCCTAAACCCTAAACCCTAAACCCTAAACCCTAAACCCTAAACCCTAAACCCTAAACCCTAAACCCTAAACCCTAAACCCTAAACCCTAAACCCTAAACCCTAAACCCTAAACCCTAAACCCTAAACCCTAAACCCTAAACCCTAAACCCTAAACCCTAAACCCTAAACCCTAAACCCTAAACCCTAAACCCTAAACCCTAAACCCTAAACCCTAAACCCTAAACCCTAAACCCTAAACCCTAAACCCTAAACCCTAAACCCTAAACCCTAAACCCTAAACCCTAAACCCTAAACCCTAAACCCTAAACCCTAAACCCTAAACCCTAAACCCTAAACCCTAAACCCTAAACCCTAAACCCTAAACCCTAAACCCTAAACCCTAAACCCTAAACCCTAAACCCTAAACCCTAAACCCTAAACCCTAAACCCTAAACCCTAAACCCTAAACCCTAAACCCTAAACCCTAAACCCTAAACCCTAAACCCTAAACCCTAAACCCTAAACCCTAAACCCTAAACCCTAAACCCTAAACCCTAAACCCTAAACCCTAAACCCTAAACCCTAAACCCTAAACCCTAAACCCTAAACCCTAAACCCTAAACCCTAAACCCTAAACCCTAAACCCTAAACCCTAAACCCTAAACCCTAAACCCTAAACCCTAAACCCTAAACCCTAAACCCTAAACCCTAAACCCTAAACCCTAAACCCTAAACCCTAAACCCTAAACCCTAAACCCTAAACCCTAAACCCTAAACCCTAAACCCTAAACCCTAAACCCTAAACCCTAAACCCTAAACCCTAAACCCTAAACCCTAAACCCTAAACCCTAAACCCTAAACCCTAAACCCTAAACCCTAAACCCTAAACCCTAAACCCTAAACCCTAAACCCTAAACCCTAAACCCTAAACCCTAAACCCTAAACCCTAAACCCTAAACCCTAAACCCTAAACCCTAAACCCTAAACCCTAAACCCTAAACCCTAAACCCTAAACCCTAAACCCTAAACCCTAAACCCTAAACCCTAAACCCTAAACCCTAAACCCTAAACCCTAAACCCTAAACCCTAAACCCTAAACCCTAAACCCTAAACCCTAAACCCTAAACCCTAAACCCTAAACCCTAAACCCTAAACCCTAAACCCTAAACCCTAAACCCTAAACCCTAAACCCTAAACCCTAAACCCTAAACCCTAAACCCTAAACCCTAAACCCTAAACCCTAAACCCTAAACCCTAAACCCTAAACCCTAAACCCTAAACCCTAAACCCTAAACCCTAAACCCTAAACCCTAAACCCTAAACCCTAAACCCTAAACCCTAAACCCTAAACCCTAAACCCTAAACCCTAAACCCTAAACCCTAAACCCTAAACCCTAAACCCTAAACCCTAAACCCTAAACCCTAAACCCTAAACCCTAAACCCTAAACCCTAAACCCTAAACCCTAAACCCTAAACCCTAAACCCTAAACCCTAAACCCTAAACCCTAAACCCTAAACCCTAAACCCTAAACCCTAAACCCTAAACCCTAAACCCTAAACCCTAAACCCTAAACCCTAAACCCTAAACCCTAAACCCTAAACCCTAAACCCTAAACCCTAAACCCTAAACCCTAAACCCTAAACCCTAAACCCTAAACCCTAAACCCTAAACCCTAAACCCTAAACCCTAAACCCTAAACCCTAAACCCTAAACCCTAAACCCTAAACCCTAAACCCTAAACCCTAAACCCTAAACCCTAAACCCTAAACCCTAAACCCTAAACCCTAAACCCTAAACCCTAAACCCTAAACCCTAAACCCTAAACCCTAAACCCTAAACCCTAAACCCTAAACCCTAAACCCTAAACCCTAAACCCTAAACCCTAAACCCTAAACCCTAAACCCTAAACCCTAAACCCTAAACCCTAAACCCTAAACCCTAAACCCTAAACCCTAAACCCTAAACCCTAAACCCTAAACCCTAAACCCTAAACCCTAAACCCTAAACCCTAAACCCTAAACCCTAAACCCTAAACCCTAAACCCTAAACCCTAAACCCTAAACCCTAAACCCTAAACCCTAAACCCTAAACCCTAAACCCTAAACCCTAAACCCTAAACCCTAAACCCTAAACCCTAAACCCTAAACCCTAAACCCTAAACCCTAAACCCTAAACCCTAAACCCTAAACCCTAAACCCTAAACCCTAAACCCTAAACCCTAAACCCTAAACCCTAAACCCTAAACCCTAAACCCTAAACCCTAAACCCTAAACCCTAAACCCTAAACCCTAAACCCTAAACCCTAAACCCTAAACCCTAAACCCTAAACCCTAAACCCTAAACCCTAAACCCTAAACCCTAAACCCTAAACCCTAAACCCTAAACCCTAAACCCTAAACCCTAAACCCTAAACCCTAAACCCTAAACCCTAAACCCTAAACCCTAAACCCTAAACCCTAAACCCTAAACCCTAAACCCTAAACCCTAAACCCTAAACCCTAAACCCTAAACCCTAAACCCTAAACCCTAAACCCTAAACCCTAAACCCTAAACCCTAAACCCTAAACCCTAAACCCTAAACCCTAAACCCTAAACCCTAAACCCTAAACCCTAAACCCTAAACCCTAAACCCTAAACCCTAAACCCTAAACCCTAAACCCTAAACCCTAAACCCTAAACCCTAAACCCTAAACCCTAAACCCTAAACCCTAAACCCTAAACCCTAAACCCTAAACCCTAAACCCTAAACCCTAAACCCTAAACCCTAAACCCTAAACCCTAAACCCTAAACCCTAAACCCTAAACCCTAAACCCTAAACCCTAAACCCTAAACCCTAAACCCTAAACCCTAAACCCTAAACCCTAAACCCTAAACCCTAAACCCTAAACCCTAAACCCTAAACCCTAAACCCTAAACCCTAAACCCTAAACCCTAAACCCTAAACCCTAAACCCTAAACCCTAAACCCTAAACCCTAAACCCTAAACCCTAAACCCTAAACCCTAAACCCTAAACCCTAAACCCTAAACCCTAAACCCTAAACCCTAAACCCTAAACCCTAAACCCTAAACCCTAAACCCTAAACCCTAAACCCTAAACCCTAAACCCTAAACCCTAAACCCTAAACCCTAAACCCTAAACCCTAAACCCTAAACCCTAAACCCTAAACCCTAAACCCTAAACCCTAAACCCTAAACCCTAAACCCTAAACCCTAAACCCTAAACCCTAAACCCTAAACCCTAAACCCTAAACCCTAAACCCTAAACCCTAAACCCTAAACCCTAAACCCTAAACCCTAAACCCTAAACCCTAAACCCTAAACCCTAAACCCTAAACCCTAAACCCTAAACCCTAAACCCTAAACCCTAAACCCTAAACCCTAAACCCTAAACCCTAAACCCTAAACCCTAAACCCTAAACCCTAAACCCTAAACCCTAAACCCTAAACCCTAAACCCTAAACCCTAAACCCTAAACCCTAAACCCTAAACCCTAAACCCTAAACCCTAAACCCTAAACCCTAAACCCTAAACCCTAAACCCTAAACCCTAAACCCTAAACCCTAAACCCTAAACCCTAAACCCTAAACCCTAAACCCTAAACCCTAAACCCTAAACCCTAAACCCTAAACCCTAAACCCTAAACCCTAAACCCTAAACCCTAAACCCTAAACCCTAAACCCTAAACCCTAAACCCTAAACCCTAAACCCTAAACCCTAAACCCTAAACCCTAAACCCTAAACCCTAAACCCTAAACCCTAAACCCTAAACCCTAAACCCTAAACCCTAAACCCTAAACCCTAAACCCTAAACCCTAAACCCTAAACCCTAAACCCTAAACCCTAAACCCTAAACCCTAAACCCTAAACCCTAAACCCTAAACCCTAAACCCTAAACCCTAAACCCTAAACCCTAAACCCTAAACCCTAAACCCTAAACCCTAAACCCTAAACCCTAAACCCTAAACCCTAAACCCTAAACCCTAAACCCTAAACCCTAAACCCTAAACCCTAAACCCTAAACCCTAAACCCTAAACCCTAAACCCTAAACCCTAAACCCTAAACCCTAAACCCTAAACCCTAAACCCTAAACCCTAAACCCTAAACCCTAAACCCTAAACCCTAAACCCTAAACCCTAAACCCTAAACCCTAAACCCTAAACCCTAAACCCTAAACCCTAAACCCTAAACCCTAAACCCTAAACCCTAAACCCTAAACCCTAAACCCTAAACCCTAAACCCTAAACCCTAAACCCTAAACCCTAAACCCTAAACCCTAAACCCTAAACCCTAAACCCTAAACCCTAAACCCTAAACCCTAAACCCTAAACCCTAAACCCTAAACCCTAAACCCTAAACCCTAAACCCTAAACCCTAAACCCTAAACCCTAAACCCTAAACCCTAAACCCTAAACCCTAAACCCTAAACCCTAAACCCTAAACCCTAAACCCTAAACCCTAAACCCTAAACCCTAAACCCTAAACCCTAAACCCTAAACCCTAAACCCTAAACCCTAAACCCTAAACCCTAAACCCTAAACCCTAAACCCTAAACCCTAAACCCTAAACCCTAAACCCTAAACCCTAAACCCTAAACCCTAAACCCTAAACCCTAAACCCTAAACCCTAAACCCTAAACCCTAAACCCTAAACCCTAAACCCTAAACCCTAAACCCTAAACCCTAAACCCTAAACCCTAAACCCTAAACCCTAAACCCTAAACCCTAAACCCTAAACCCTAAACCCTAAACCCTAAACCCTAAACCCTAAACCCTAAACCCTAAACCCTAAACCCTAAACCCTAAACCCTAAACCCTAAACCCTAAACCCTAAACCCTAAACCCTAAACCCTAAACCCTAAACCCTAAACCCTAAACCCTAAACCCTAAACCCTAAACCCTAAACCCTAAACCCTAAACCCTAAACCCTAAACCCTAAACCCTAAACCCTAAACCCTAAACCCTAAACCCTAAACCCTAAACCCTAAACCCTAAACCCTAAACCCTAAACCCTAAACCCTAAACCCTAAACCCTAAACCCTAAACCCTAAACCCTAAACCCTAAACCCTAAACCCTAAACCCTAAACCCTAAACCCTAAACCCTAAACCCTAAACCCTAAACCCTAAACCCTAAACCCTAAACCCTAAACCCTAAACCCTAAACCCTAAACCCTAAACCCTAAACCCTAAACCCTAAACCCTAAACCCTAAACCCTAAACCCTAAACCCTAAACCCTAAACCCTAAACCCTAAACCCTAAACCCTAAACCCTAAACCCTAAACCCTAAACCCTAAACCCTAAACCCTAAACCCTAAACCCTAAACCCTAAACCCTAAACCCTAAACCCTAAACCCTAAACCCTAAACCCTAAACCCTAAACCCTAAACCCTAAACCCTAAACCCTAAACCCTAAACCCTAAACCCTAAACCCTAAACCCTAAACCCTAAACCCTAAACCCTAAACCCTAAACCCTAAACCCTAAACCCTAAACCCTAAACCCTAAACCCTAAACCCTAAACCCTAAACCCTAAACCCTAAACCCTAAACCCTAAACCCTAAACCCTAAACCCTAAACCCTAAACCCTAAACCCTAAACCCTAAACCCTAAACCCTAAACCCTAAACCCTAAACCCTAAACCCTAAACCCTAAACCCTAAACCCTAAACCCTAAACCCTAAACCCTAAACCCTAAACCCTAAACCCTAAACCCTAAACCCTAAACCCTAAACCCTAAACCCTAAACCCTAAACCCTAAACCCTAAACCCTAAACCCTAAACCCTAAACCCTAAACCCTAAACCCTAAACCCTAAACCCTAAACCCTAAACCCTAAACCCTAAACCCTAAACCCTAAACCCTAAACCCTAAACCCTAAACCCTAAACCCTAAACCCTAAACCCTAAACCCTAAACCCTAAACCCTAAACCCTAAACCCTAAACCCTAAACCCTAAACCCTAAACCCTAAACCCTAAACCCTAAACCCTAAACCCTAAACCCTAAACCCTAAACCCTAAACCCTAAACCCTAAACCCTAAACCCTAAACCCTAAACCCTAAACCCTAAACCCTAAACCCTAAACCCTAAACCCTAAACCCTAAACCCTAAACCCTAAACCCTAAACCCTAAACCCTAAACCCTAAACCCTAAACCCTAAACCCTAAACCCTAAACCCTAAACCCTAAACCCTAAACCCTAAACCCTAAACCCTAAACCCTAAACCCTAAACCCTAAACCCTAAACCCTAAACCCTAAACCCTAAACCCTAAACCCTAAACCCTAAACCCTAAACCCTAAACCCTAAACCCTAAACCCTAAACCCTAAACCCTAAACCCTAAACCCTAAACCCTAAACCCTAAACCCTAAACCCTAAACCCTAAACCCTAAACCCTAAACCCTAAACCCTAAACCCTAAACCCTAAACCCTAAACCCTAAACCCTAAACCCTAAACCCTAAACCCTAAACCCTAAACCCTAAACCCTAAACCCTAAACCCTAAACCCTAAACCCTAAACCCTAAACCCTAAACCCTAAACCCTAAACCCTAAACCCTAAACCCTAAACCCTAAACCCTAAACCCTAAACCCTAAACCCTAAACCCTAAACCCTAAACCCTAAACCCTAAACCCTAAACCCTAAACCCTAAACCCTAAACCCTAAACCCTAAACCCTAAACCCTAAACCCTAAACCCTAAACCCTAAACCCTAAACCCTAAACCCTAAACCCTAAACCCTAAACCCTAAACCCTAAACCCTAAACCCTAAACCCTAAACCCTAAACCCTAAACCCTAAACCCTAAACCCTAAACCCTAAACCCTAAACCCTAAACCCTAAACCCTAAACCCTAAACCCTAAACCCTAAACCCTAAACCCTAAACCCTAAACCCTAAACCCTAAACCCTAAACCCTAAACCCTAAACCCTAAACCCTAAACCCTAAACCCTAAACCCTAAACCCTAAACCCTAAACCCTAAACCCTAAACCCTAAACCCTAAACCCTAAACCCTAAACCCTAAACCCTAAACCCTAAACCCTAAACCCTAAACCCTAAACCCTAAACCCTAAACCCTAAACCCTAAACCCTAAACCCTAAACCCTAAACCCTAAACCCTAAACCCTAAACCCTAAACCCTAAACCCTAAACCCTAAACCCTAAACCCTAAACCCTAAACCCTAAACCCTAAACCCTAAACCCTAAACCCTAAACCCTAAACCCTAAACCCTAAACCCTAAACCCTAAACCCTAAACCCTAAACCCTAAACCCTAAACCCTAAACCCTAAACCCTAAACCCTAAACCCTAAACCCTAAACCCTAAACCCTAAACCCTAAACCCTAAACCCTAAACCCTAAACCCTAAACCCTAAACCCTAAACCCTAAACCCTAAACCCTAAACCCTAAACCCTAAACCCTAAACCCTAAACCCTAAACCCTAAACCCTAAACCCTAAACCCTAAACCCTAAACCCTAAACCCTAAACCCTAAACCCTAAACCCTAAACCCTAAACCCTAAACCCTAAACCCTAAACCCTAAACCCTAAACCCTAAACCCTAAACCCTAAACCCTAAACCCTAAACCCTAAACCCTAAACCCTAAACCCTAAACCCTAAACCCTAAACCCTAAACCCTAAACCCTAAACCCTAAACCCTAAACCCTAAACCCTAAACCCTAAACCCTAAACCCTAAACCCTAAAACCCTAAAACCCTAAACCCTAAACCCTAAACCCTAAACCCTAAACCCTAAACCCTAAACCCTAAACCCTAAACCCTAAACCCTAAACCCTAAACCCTAAACCCTAAACCCTAAACCCTAAACCCTAAACCCTAAACCCTAAACCCTAAACCCTAAACCCTAAACCCTAAACCCTAAACCCTAAACCCTAAACCCTAAACCCTAAACCCTAAACCCTAAACCCTAAACCCTAAACCCTAAACCCTAAACCCTAAACCCTAAACCCTAAACCCTAAACCCTAAACCCTAAACCCTAAACCCTAAACCCTAAACCCTAAACCCTAAACCCTAAACCCTAAACCCTAAACCCTAAACCCTAAACCCTAAACCCTAAACCCTAAACCCTAAACCCTAAACCCTAAACCCTAAACCCTAACCCTAAACCCTAAACCCTAAACCCTAAACCCTAAACCCTAAACCCTAAACCCTAAACCCTAAACCCTAAACCCTAAACCCTAAACCCTAAACCCTAAACCCTAAACCCTAAACCCTAAACCCTAAACCCTAAACCCTAAACCCTAAACCCTAAACCCTAAACCCTAAACCCTAAACCCTAAACCCTAAACCCTAAACCCTAAACCCTAAACCCTAAACCCTAAACCCTAAACCCTAAACCCTAAACCCTAAACCCTAAACCCTAAACCCTAAACCCTAAACCCTAAACCCTAAACCCTAAACCCTAAACCCTAAACCCTAAACCCTAAACCCTAAACCCTAAACCCTAAACCCTAAACCCTAAACCCTAAACCCTAAACCCTAAACCCTAAACCCTAAACCCTAAACCCTAAAACCCTAAACCCTAAACCCTAAACCCTAAACCCTAAACCCTAAACCCTAAACCCTAAACCCTAAACCCTAAACCCTAAACCCTAAACCCTAAACCCTAAACCCTAAACCCTAAACCCTAAACCCTAAACCCTAAACCCTAAACCCTAAACCCTAAACCCTAAACCCTAAACCCTAAAAACCCTAAACCCTAAACCCTAAACCCTAAAACCCTAAAACCCTAAACCCTAAACCCTAAACCCTAAACCCTAAACCCTAAACCCTAAACCCTAAACCCTAAACCCTAAAACCCTAAACCCTAAACCCTAAACCCTAAACCCTAAACCCTAAACCCTAAACCCTAAACCCTAAACCCTAAACCCTAAACCCTAAACCCTAAACCCTAAACCCTAAACCCTAAACCCTAAACCCTAAACCCTAAACCCTAAACCCTAAACCCTAAACCCTAAACCCTAAACCCTAAACCCTAAACCCTAAACCCTAAACCCTAAACCCTAAACCCTCTAAACCCTAAACCCTAAACCCTAAACCCTAAACCCTAAACCCTAAACCCTAAACCCTAAACCCTAAACCCTAAACCCTAAACCCTAAACCCTAAACCCTAAACCCTAAACCCTAAACCCTAAACCCTAAACCCTAAACCCTAAACCCTAAACCCTAAACCCTAAACCCTAAACCCTAAACCCTAAACCCTAAACCCTAAACCCTAAACCCTAAACCCTAAACCCTAAACCCTAAACCCTAAACCCTAAACCCTAAACCCTAAACCCTAAACCCTAAACCCTAAACCCTAAACCCTAAACCCTAAACCCTAAACCCTAAACCCTAAACCCTAAACCCTAAACCCTAAACCCTAAACCCTAAACCCTAAACCCTAAACCCTAAACCCTAAACCCTAAACCCTAAACCCTAAACCCTAAACCCTAAACCCTAAACCCTAAACCCTAAACCCTAAACCCTAAACCCTAAACCCTAAACCCTAAACCCTAAACCCTAAACCCTAAACCCTAAACCCTAAACCCTAAACCCTAAACCCTAAACCCTAAACCCTAAACCCTAAACCCTAAACCCTAAACCCTAAACCCTAAACCCTAAACCCTAAACCCTAAACCCTAAACCCTTAACCCTTAACCCTTAACCCTTAACCCTTAACCCTAAACCCTAAACCCTAAACCCTAAACCCTAAACCCTAAACCCTAAACCCTAAACCCTAAACCCTAAACCCTAACCCCTAAACCCTAACCCCTAAACCCTAACCCCTAACCCTAAACCCTAAACCCTAAACCGGTCACACTCACGAGAGCTCAAACTCGGCTCCGTGTGGACCGGGGTCTCTTCCATCTTCTTCTGGGCCTCAGCCCAACTCAGCATGATCCTGGCCCTTATGGCCTTTCGCGAAAAACTTGGGGCACTCGGCCCGTCATCATCCTCACTTGACTCTGCAGAGTCTCCAGTCCAGTTGCTGTAGTCATCACTCGAGCTCGAACTCGGCTGAGTGTGATGAGGGGAAGTCGGGGTCGACATGGTCACCTGCTCTTGAGTAGTAGGAGGGGGTGGGTTGGCCTTTTGGAGTGCTAAACTCGGCATGGCGCCAGCCGCGATCTCCGCACCATAATCCCTTGCAATCCCCCGTTTGAGGTTGCTTTCGAACTCCAGGGTATCCTAGTCTCCCGCTTCTATGAGGTGGTCACACCATCCCTCTATTCTAGCATTCAAATTTCTCAAGTCAGCACGGTTCCATGCGAGGTCGCTAGTAACCTCATCGATGCGCCGGTCCAAGTCCGACAGCACTGAGCCAAGGGGCTTTTCACTACCTTTGAGTAGATCCACCTTGGTCTTCCATTCTGCCCTTCTTTTAGATTCCAACGTTGAGTGATCTAATAGGAGCTACCTCTTCTCGGCATACATCCGTTCGATCTCATCCTTTAGCAGAGAAGCTTTAGACTTCACCTTGGGGGCCATTTCATGGTCCAGGTTTCGCCTCCCGGAGGGCATTGGAAGCACCTACCGCGGAGTTTGCTCTAATACCAAGTGTCATGAACCACCCCGGGTTTGCCTTGGGGTGGGGAGAGACCCAACCCCGAAGAGCCCGTGTCAAGGGGAATCACCCACCTATCCTCGTGCCCACAAGCATGCAGAAGCGTCTCTCAACATGTCACAAGGAAACAACAAGTGGTGCGGGGCTAAAAACGAAGGGCCCCTCTTGAGGGCCTGAGTATATTGCGAAGGCGGCACGAAGGCTCGCGAAGGTAACACGGCGCGAAACGCGCAAGGCACAAGGTTCGCGGGCACGAGATGGCGCAATATCAACTTGCTCACCAACACGACGTGACACCGCGGGTGGGGTAAGGACTCATGGAGCTCACATCCCCCATAGGTGCAATCGGCTCCAATGGCAAGGCATACCTACAAAGCCCGAAATTTCTTTTGGGGGGGGGGGGGGGGGGGGGGGGGGGGGGGGGCAGGGCACGTCGCGACATGGTGACGTGCAACATGGTGTGGTGTGTGTTGAGGGGGGAAAGGGAGGGGGGGGGGATGCCATGTTATGTTCAGGAGGGAAAGGGGGGCGCGACGCGTCGTGTCGTGGGGGGAGGGGGGGATGCCATGTTATGTTGGGAATGATTTTTTTTGGGGGGGGGGGGGGGGGGGGGGTGTGCACGTTGCGACATGGTGTGGTGTGTGTTGAGGGGGGAAGGGGGGGGGGGATGCCATGTTATGTTGGGAAGGCGGGCGCATCGCATCGTGTCGTGTCAGGGAGGGATGTCATGTTATGTTGGGGAGGGCAGCGCGTCGCGTCATGTTGTGTCATGGGGGGGAGGGGGGGGATGTCATGTATGTTGGGGAGGGGGAGGGGGAGGGGAGCACGGCGCGTCGTGTCGTGTCATTGGGGGGGGGGGGATGTCATGTTATCTTGGGGAGGGGGACGGGGGCACATCACGTCGTGTCATGGGGGGGAGGGGGGAGATGTCATGTTATATTGGGGGGGGGGGGGGGGGGGGGGGGGTGCTGGAGGGGGGAGATGTCATGTTATGTTGGGGAGGGGGAGGGGGGCACGGCGTGTCGTGTTGTGTCGTGGGGGGGAGGGATGTTATGTTATGTTGGGTTGGGGAGGGGGTGGGGGGCGCGTCGCGTCATGTCATGGGGGGGGGGAGCAATGTCATGTTATGTTGGGGAGCGGGGCGCATCACGTCGTGTCGTGTCATGGGAGGGGGGATGTCATGTTATGTTGGGAGATCGCGTCGTGTCGTGTCATGGGGAGAGGGAGGGGGCGCGTCACGTCGTGTCATGTCATTGGGGGGGGGGGGGGGGAGGGGATGTCACGTTATGTGGGGGAGGGCATCGGGGGCATGTCGCATCGTGTCGTGTCATGGGGGGGAGGGGGGATGTCATGTTATGTTGGGGAGGGGGAGGGGGGCACCTCGCGTCGCGTCGCATCATGTCATGTCATGTCGTGTCGTATCGTGTCGTGTCGTGGGGGGGATGGGGGGATGTCATCTTATGTTGGGAAGGGGGAGGGGGACGCGTCGCGTCGTGTCATGTCATTGGGGGGGGGATGTCATGTTATGTTGCGGAGGGGGAGGGGGCGCATCGTGTCATGGGGGCAGGGGTGGGGGGGGGGGGGGGGGGGGGGGGGGAATGTCATGTTATGTTGGGGAGGGGGGCGCATCGCGTCGAGTCGTGTCATTGGGGGGGGGGGGGGGGGATGTCGTGTCATGTTGGGGAGGGGGAGGGGGGGCGCTTCGCATTGTGTCAGGGGCGGGGGGGATGTCATGTTATGTTGGGGAGGGGAAGGGGGGCCCACCGCGTCATGTCGTGTCATGTCATGCTGGGAGGGGGGGATGTCATGTTATGTTGGGGAGGGGGAGGGAGGCACGTCCCGTCATGTCATGTCATGGGGGGTGGGGGGGGGGGGGGGGGGGGGGATGTCATGCTATGTTGGGGAGGGGGAGGGGGCCATGTCGCATCACGTCACGTCGTGTCATGGGGGGAGGGGGGGATTTCATGTTATGTTGGGGAGGGGGAGGGGTGCGCATCGCATTGTGTCGTGTCATGGGGGGGGGGGAGGGGGGGGGGGGGAATGTCATGTTATGTTGGGGAGGGGGAGAGGGCGTGTCGTGTCGCGTCATGTCATAGGGGGGGGAGGGGGAGGATGTCATGTTATGTTGGTGAGGGGGAGGGGGGCGCATCGTGTCGTGTCGTGTCATGGGGGGGGGGGGGGGGGAGATGTCATGTTATGTTGGGGAGGGGTCACGTCGCATCGCGTCGTGTCGTGTCATTTGGAGGGGGGATTTCATGTTATGTTGGTGAGGGGGAGGGGGGCATGTCGCGTCGCATCATGTCAGGGATGTCATCTTATGTTGGGGAGGGGGAGGGGGGCGTGGCGCATCGTGTCATGTCATGTCTTGGGAGGGGGGTGTCATATTATGTTGGGGAGGGGGAGGGGGAGGGGGGGCGTGGCACGTCGTGTCATGTCATGTCGTGTCATGGGGGGTCCCATCGTGTCGTGCTATGCTCTGTTTGGAAGGGGGGGCATGTTATGTCATGGCACCCAACCCCCTCCCACCATGACATGACATGGCACCAACCAACCCCCCCCCCAAAAAAAAAACTACTCCACCGAAGTCTCCCCCCCTCCCCCCCCCCACGACATGGCAACCCCCTGAAAAAACCTCGCTCCATCCATCCCACCCCACCTCACCTCAAAAAACCCCGCTCAACCCACCTCAACCCCCCACGATATGGCACACCCTCATCCCCCCCACCTCTCAAGAAACCCCCAAATCTTCCCCACCTCACCTCACCCCACCCCACCTCGCATCACCCCCCCACAACATGGCGCACCTTCCCCCCTAAGAAAACCCCGCTCCACCCAACCCCTTGCCCCCCAAAAAAAAAAACCCCCACTCTACCCAAGTTCGTCCTAAAAAAAAAAACCCACTCCACGCAAGTCCGTCCCCAAAAAAAAAGTCACTCCACCCAAGGCCACCTCCCCCCTCAAGACATGGAAACCCCATAAAAACCCCCCCCCACCCCACTCCAACCACCCCCTTTCCCCACCTCACCTCACACCGCCCAACCCCACCCCACCCCGCCCCACCCCACCCCACCTCACCTCACCCCCCACAACATGGCGCACCTTCCCTCCCTAAGAAAACCCTGCTCCCACCCAACCCCCCGCACCCCCCCTCCCCCCATGACATGGCACAATCCCCCTCCCCGCTCCCCCCCAACAACATGGCACAAACCCCCCTCCCGGTCCCCCAAAAACCCCCCCACCCCACCCCACCTCACCTCACCTCAAAAAACCCCGCTCAACCCACCCCACCTCACCCCTTTAAAAAAAAACCCACTCCACCCTAAATCCCCCCTCCCCTCCCCACCTCACCTCACCTCACCCCACCCCACCCCACCCCACCTCACCTCACCTCACCCCCCCACGACATGGCGCACCTTCCCCCCCTAAGAAAACCCCGCTCCCCCCCCCCTCACCTCACCTCACCTCACCCCCCCACGACATGGCGCACCTTCCCCCTCCTAAGAAAACCCCGCTCCACCCAACCTCACCCCCCCACAACATGGCACACCCCCGGCCCACGACACGGCACAGCCCCCCACCACACCTCACCCCCCACAACACGACACATCCCCCCCACCCCACCTCAAAAAACCCCGCTCCATCCAGACCACCCCACCTCACCTCAAGAAACCCCGCTCAACCCACCCCACCTCACCTCACCCCCCCCACGACACAGCATACCCCCCCACCCCACCTCACCCCCCACGACACGGCACGCCCTCATCCCCCCCCCCCCCCCCTCCCACCTCTCAAAAAACCCCCTACCCAAACCCACCTCACCTCACCTCAAAAAACCCCGCTCAACCCACTCCACCTCACCCCCCCCCCCCCCCGAAAAAACCCCACTCCACCCACCCCCCCTCCCCACCTCACCTCACCTCACCTCACCCCACCCCACCCCACCTCACCTCCCCTCACCCCCCCACAACACAGCGCACCTTCCCTCCCTAAGAAAACCCCGCTCCCACCCAACCCCCCGCACCTCCCCCAATGACATGGCGCAAAACCCCCCCCCCCCCCCCTCCACCTCTCAAAAAGCCCCCCACCCCAGCCCACCTCACCTCACCTCAAAAAACCCTGCTCAACCCACCTCACCCCACCCAAAAAAAAAAAAACCCCACTCCACCCTAAATCCCCCCCCCCTCCCCACCTCACCTCACCCCCCCACGACATTGCACACCTTCCCCCCCTAAGAAAACCCCGCTCGTGCCCCCCCCCCCTCCCCAACATCATCTCAAAACAAGAAGTGGCATTCATGATGCAGGAACCAGATAGAGGCTTCAATGTTTGCACTCTATACTTTCTTCCAAAAATACACAAACCTTTCCTTGTAGGATGACCTATCTGTGCCTACACTGGCTATGTATTTGAAAAAGCCTCCTCTTGGCTCCATTATCAACTGTTTCCACTTTTGAAAAATGAAAAGTATCATCTTCCAGACTCACTTACTCTTATTCAAGAGCTCTCGCAGCTACAAGTCTCTAAAGATGTTCTTCTTTTTACCTTTGATGTGGAAAGCCTCTATCCAAGCATTCCCGTAGACGAGGGCCTTATAGCACTTAATCATTTTGTCTCCCATGCCTTCTCTTATCCTCACACTAGAGTCATATTATCTATTGCAGAGCTCATCCTCTGCAATAACTATCTCTCTTTCAATAATACACTATGGCTCCAACTCAAAGGCACGACTATGGGAAGCAATTTTGTGGTAGTATATGCTTGCCTTTTCCTTTGCTACTTGGAAAATAGCTCTCCGCACTTTGCCACACCCTCTCTTCTCTACTACAAAAGATTTATTGATGATGCACTTGGCATATGGAGTGGACCCAAACACTCCCTCATAGAATTCCTCAAAAGCTATGGAATCCCACTCCAAGACCACATACGTATCACACCCACTATCTCAACCATGCAGGCAATTATCTTGGATGTGGTCTTCCTTAAAGGCAACAAATTCATTGCTCATCAAGTCCTTGATACCAAGTGCTATCAAAAGCCACTCAATACATATAATTATCTCCCATGGACATCCTGGAATCCTCTTCATCAAAAGAAGTCCTTCATCAAAGGAGAACTCAAATGCTACATGATTCTGGAAAGCTCCAAGGAAGGATACCTACATCTACGCACCCTCTTCTACAAGAGACTCCGTGCTAAAGGGCACCCTATACCCTTCCTCCAACAATGCTTCCAGAAAATCACCTATAAGGACCGCACCACTCTTCTCCAACAAGCTCCTAAAGCCAAAGGGACCCTCGTAGTTCTGAAGCTCACTTACACAAAATATACTAAAGCTTTAAATTACGGGGCCTCCCTAAACCCTAAACTATATGTAGCACTGCAAAAAGTTCCCAACTTGGCTCACATACCACCCCCCCCCCCTCGAGTTTTTTGGAAGAATGGAAGAAAACTCCAATCCTACCTCGTACGGTCCAAATTCGACTTTCGGCCCCATGGAGCACGCCACTCAAAGCGCCTTCAAACCCCAAGGCTACGGCAACCTCAACCTAAGGTAACAACCGTGCTCCCTCCTTTTCATAAAAACGACCCTTCCTCACAAGAACGGGTCTTATAAAAATGGGATTGGGGCAAAACATCCACCCCCATCAAAAATCCCAACAAATTTCTAAAGGGAAAATTTTCCCCCTCACCATAGGGCTGCATGTGCCCCCCCCCCCGCCAATGAGCCCCCACCTTTCAAATTTTGGGGACCCTACTTAAGCCCCACAACACGGGTGCAACACCCCGTGGATATGGGCCTCTCCCCACGGGCTCTCCCCACGGGCCCCCCGCCTCAAAAAGGGCACCCTGTCCCCCCCCGAATTAGGATACGGCAACCCCCGCCCATGCCCGCCCAGGGACATTGCGCCCCCGACCCTGACCGCGCCCCGGCCACATCTCAACCGCGTCCGCCCAAGAGGAACCGGCCCGCCTGCGCGACAGGCCGCCTAACACAATGGCCGCTCGCACCCACATATGCCCCACTGGCCGACCGCCCGCATATGCCCCACTAGCCGATCACCCGTGTATGCCCCGCTGGCCGACTGCCCACGCATGCCATGGACTAATGACCAACCGCCAAACCGAACGGGATCACCCGCCTGTCGTGGCAACGACCCCGCGTCAACGACCCTGTGCCAACTCAAGCTCCACCCGGCACGTTGGCATCCGCCATGCTGGCCGCCAACTCGACAGCCCACCCGCAACACGTCAACCACACCATCGCCAAAGGCGTGTGCACTCCACGTGCTCGCTCGGAGCTGAAGCCTGCAACATGGACCCACCACCATCCACCACGTGGACCAGTCTGCGGTACCCCTGAATTAAGTCGACGTCCATATCCTCACAATGATTACAGCCAGACTCAACTCCTTATCAGAAGAGCCATGTAATCAGTGCGCCCCCATTTCTCTTTCCCGCCATTTCCCGCCTGCTAAACCAATTAAGGAACGAAACCACTTGTACTTCTCTCCACTAACAAGGATTAACGGCATAATTTCGTTCCCTAAAACGGCCATAATTCTTCAAAAACGGCCAAACTCCCATGTGCACTAACCTATAAAGCCTTCTCTCCTACTTTAGGGCCAAAATTATTTCCTGTAAAAAGAAGCCCCTTATGAGTGACCGTGAGGTCACGAAACGCGTTGGACCCTCCCCCTTTTTTTTAATGGAAAAATCCCTTTTGGCCCAGGCTTTTCTCCTCTCAATGCACACTTACTCCATAGTCTCATAACTCCGAGCATTTCTTTTTAAACCTAATATTTAAACCTAAATTTAAACCTAAATTTAAAACCCTAAACCCTAAATCTTAGACCCTAGACCCTAGATCCTAGACCCTAAACCCTAAACCCTTAACCGGTTGTGAGAGGATTTAGGGTTTTGGGTTTAGGGTTTAGCCTTCCTGCCACAACGGCCACCACACCCATAGCCACCCTGTGTGTACATTTGTATAAAGCCCACCTTATCTTCTATGGCCAATACCTCCTTTTATTTCCAAAAGAAGTCCCTGATTAGTGACTGAAAGGTCACGAAATGCGTTGGGAACCCCTTCTTCTTTTTTTAATGGAAAATTTTTTGGCCTCGGCTTTACCTTTTGTGCACACAATCCATATTCCACATTCCATGTTTTGAGTCAAAATCGCATACGTAACTCAGCATATATCCTCTCTTCTCCGCGTATCACTCCTAGCTCTCCTCTTTTAACCTTAATTTAAACCTAAACCTTAAACCCCAAACCCCAAACCCTAAGCAAAACCAAACAGGAGACTGAGACCACTAGTTGTAGGAGACCAAGCCGATATATTGCATGAGGAGCATGAAACTTCTTGTACAAGGTAGAGAAGGTTCATGAGGTAGGTGGATATGGCGGAAGGGGTAGTTACAAGAGTGTGTGGTAGCATAGATGGAGAGATATGAGGCTTAGGCTAAAAATGGTAGAGGAAGGAGGAAGCTTGGGAGAAGTGGTGAAGGCAGCTTGACAACGAAGGTAGTCGGGAAGCTTGGAGAATTATGGCGGAGAGCTTCGTACGATGAGGGTATGGACAAGGGAAGAGTATGGAAGCTTGGAGTGGCATGAGGGTAAGTGGAAAGAAACTTGGAGAGGAAGGAAGCTTGGAGAAGAAGGAAGCTTAGAGAGAGAGAGGAAGCTTCGAGAGAAAGGAATCTTGGAGAGGCTTACGGCTTAAGGAGGAAGGAAACTTAAAGAGGCTTACGGCTATGGAGGAAGGAAGCTTGAAGCGACTAGAAGGTAAGAGCTTGAGGTAGTGAGGGAAGTGTGGGAGAGAAGCTTGGGGAAGAAGGCTAGCATAAGGGAAGCTTGGAGAGGAAGCTTGAGAGAGAGAATGTATACAAGGGAAGCTTAGAGAGGAAGCTTGAGGGAAATGGTGTATACATGGGAAGCTTGAAGAGGGAGAGAGATGGAAGTTTGGAGAAGAAGGTATGTGTACAAGGAAGCTTGGGGAAGAAGGTAAGTAAGGCTTGTTGAGCACCTCCTAACTATGTAACACCCTCAAAAGAAAAAAAAATGTACAAGGGCGGAGAGTAAATGAAAACTCCACATAAGAACTCCACCTGTTATGGATGAGAGATCCCCCTTTTATAGTTGCAAGGGAGTCCCTTTTTACAATATAATAGATGGATATTGTCTATTCGTGAAGGAACCTTCTAGAGAGAATAGGTTTCTTTATTCAAAAATGTGAAAGAATAATGTGCTCCCACGTGAAGGTGGAAGAGTCACATGGATAGCCATGTGAAGGATTACTATCTGAATATTTATAAATCTTTTGGATGCACTCGTTTGATTCTCTTGGGTTTCTTTCATGTGCCTTTTGTTGCCATGTGTCTTTGTATCCTTTTTCAAGTGTTTGAAAAAGTCTTTGTTGTTGACATGGTATTTTAATCCCTTTTTTTCCTTTTAAAAAAATGTTTTTGGTATTTCTTCTTCCTTCATTTCTTTTTGTTATCCATCATTCATTCTTCACTATTTTCTCCTCTTCTTTGTATTACATGAAGAAGTATGCATGTGACTTCTTAAGTTGCATAAGGAAGTATTTTATGTTGATGTGACATTTTCCTTCCTTTTCTTTGTATTGTATAAAGAAGTATGCATGCATGTTGATGTGATGTAACTTCACCCTCTTTTGATTTGCACTTGCCAAAATTCGGAATGTGGATGTGCATTTTTTGCATGACTTTTTCTTTTGAAAAAATCCTTTGCAAAAGTGTGCATTGTGCATTGCTTTTTGTGTTTTGGTGAATCTCACATTTGGCCAAGGCTCTCCCTTTGTTTTTAAGACAAGTGGTATTTTCCTTTTGAAAATAACCCATGTATTTGATATCGGATGGTAACATTTTCCACCTTTGGCTTGGGATCATCTTTATTTTTGCTTGATATCCACCTTTGGTAGTTTCTTTTGTTGACGTTTGAGAAGGCTCTGGTTGAACAGTTCTTTGGTTATTGTTGGCCTCCTTGTTGTTATGGTGGGTAGCCTTGAGACAAAGGAATTTTCTTTGGCTATGAAGGATGTTCCTTTGGAGAGAGCATTCTTTTCTTCTTTATTGCTTTAGCACATGTTGAAGGTGGCCAAGCAAACTTCTTGTGATGTGTTGTGTTGCTAGAGGAGCTTTTGTCGGTGAGAAGCTTGCTCATTGTAAGCATTCTTGTCATCTTTAGGAGTGGAGAACTACCAGACCCATTTTTAGATAAAACCTAATAATTTATTTACTAGTATTATTTTATTAGTAGTAAGGTGCTTATTATTATTATTTATGTTTTTGCAAGGGACAACTTGCAAGGAGCACCTTCTATGTTATTATTCTCATATGCTATTATTCTCTTCAGGGATTAGAAGAGAGATAAGACCCGAATCATTGTCTCTATATTTTTCTTTTAGATATTTTCACCACCTTCTGAGATTGCCTTTAATACCTGGATCATCATTATCTTTTAGAGATTCCCACCATCTTTGGAAGTCACCCTTAGTGCCTGGATCGTGGGTAGGATCCATAGAAGTTTCTTCCTCTGGTGAATGCATTCTTAGTACCACCAAATAAAGCTTTTGATCATCATCAGTATTCCTTCCTCGATTGTGAGCTGCAGGATATTCAAACTGAGTAGAGCTTGGGAAACCATAGCCCAATTTGGTGTAAGTGGGATATTTCATCGTGTGAGGATTATAGTTAGGGATAGATCCATTGGCTATGCTAAGGGTAAGTTTGTCCAACTTACTAATTCCAGCATGACTTTTATAATCTCGATCAAGATCATTACCCATTTAGGTACAAATACCACATGTGTATGTTACTTTGTGGTGACTCCAGTCGGAGTTTGGTTGGAGGCCATGTAGGAGGTGTCCTTTAAGGATATTATAGCATTGCTCTGGTTCCATTCTGTTGCTAAGAGAAATATCCTCTGCATTTGTTCTCGGAGTGGAAGCCCGAGTTGAGTCTATCGATTTTGAATCCCAAACATCTATCGATCTTTTGAAGAAACATGTTTGCTTGATCTTCCAAATTCTATATATGCATCCCTTTGTTTTGGGGAAGAAGAGTATTCCAGAATAGATCCTTTATCAAGGGTATTCTCTGAAGGGTTAGGAGAGAGGAGTTCTTGGAGGGTTAACTCTTCATAAGAATTTGGCATGAAAGAAGGGAGGAGTATCTTTTCTGGGAAAGGAGTGTCTAGCTTTTGTGGGGATTTAGGAAAAGATGGTTCCTCTGGTAATGCTTCGGGGCTTAGAGTTTTTTCTTCTTCATTTATCTCTTCATCAAGTTCTTTTCTTTTGACAACTTCTAGAGATAGAAATGTGTCTGGATGAAAAGATTCTTGAGATAGAGATTTACCTTGTTCTTCTTCCAAAAACTCTGGAGGTTGAGATATGTCTTCTTTTGCTATGGGTGACAGAGAGATATAATCTTCTTCTTCATTTGCTTCGGAGGATGTCACAGAGATATCATCTTTTTGTTTCTCTTTCAGTATGAAGAGAGATTTTTCTGTAATGGTTTTTACCATGCTAAGAGAGGGCATATCTTTCTTATATTGTTGTGCAGTAGCAGCATGTTGGGACAAAGGGTTATAGCTAGGAGTGATAGGTTCCTTTTCCTAAGGTTCATCTTCCCATGCCTTGATCCAAGCATCGTCTTGTTCTGCAACTAACTCTACTGGAGATTGAATTCTTCTTTCTATTTTGTTAGTCCGAACCTTATCACAAGGGTACTTTGGATAGGTGGACTCTTGATTACATGCATATGTATAAGAATTCAATTTTTGGGAACCAGGATCAGTTACCTGCGAAGAAGAAGCAGAACTGGGATCTTCTCCTGATTTGTCGTAGCCCATTCCCTTTTATGCCAATGCTTTAGGTGAATATTGTGAGGAGCATCCATAGAGCACAAGCTTTTGAGGGCTTCTTTCTTTTTAATAGATCTCTGGAAGGTGTTGATGGAATTGGAGTCTTTATGATGACACCGCCTTTCTTCTCCATAGGATCTTTGCTCTAGAGAAGCAACAAGAGGTCTATTAAAGTAATCCTCCTTTTGTCTAGCATCATCCTCTAGCTTGAGAGGGCATGTTGTCATGGTATGTGGTTGCTTATATCTAGCTTGGGGTAGTTCTTCATCTCCGTCCCTTTTAGCTATTGCGTGACATAGCTCTTGTTCCTTGTTTGGGGACAATTTACAAGATGTTAGAGGGGGAGCTTTAGGGATCTTAGCAAACACTTGATACCAATCTTGGTTATTGTCTAGGGAGAATGCCCAAGAAGTTGGAGGAGCTTTAGCAGAAGTCTCTGCACTATTCTTTTGGGAAGAAGACTCAAGGATGGGAGGGTTAGGAGAAGATGCTTCTTCTTTAAATGTTGGGATAACATGACCGCTCTCTTTTGGCTCATTTGCTTTGCTATGCATCATGCAAAGCACATTCTAATTGTCTCTGGCTTTAAGTAAAGCACAAGAAGAAGTAGATGAGGTAGAGAATGACTCCTCTTCTTTACCTTTGCTAGTATCCTGATTCGGAGATGCCAAATCTTGGTTCTTCAAGACACAAGTAGTTGGAATACAACTAGTGGCAGATGATGACCTCTTTTCATCTTGTTGGCTAGGATCTTCTTTGTCCAAATCTTTTTCCTCCAATGAATGTAATGGAGAACAAGAAGAAGAAGTGAATGGATGTCCTTTTCTCTTTCCAAGAGTAAGACAATGTTGTTGAGGAAGAGGAGAGGAAGTTGATGCCAATTCTTTAAGTTCTTCATTAGGATCGGGAGGAGGAGACTGTGCAGAAACAATAGAAGACCGAGATGCATCATTCTTGGTTTGATCTTTTGGATCACCAAGTTGAGGCCGTAAAGTAACACCAAGCCAAGGCTGCGAAGTAACATCTAAATTCCTTCCCTTAGAAATAGGCAAAGAACCAAATGCAAGATCCTTGTATCACTTTTGAACATCCATAGAATTAGGCCATTGAGGCTTGATTGAAGAACTAGATAATGAGAGAGGGAGAGGAAGAGAGAAAAGGAAATGAGAGAGGGAGAGGAAAGAGAAAAAGAGAGAAATATCATTAAACCTAATGGGAAAAGAGAGAAAAAGAGGGTCAGGGTGAGGGAGGGAGAGGAAATGAGAGAGGGAGAGAAAGAAAGAAAGGGAAATGACAGAGAGAGAGAGGAGAGAGAAAAAAAATGAGAGGGAGAGGAGAGAGAAAAAAATGAGAGAGAGAGGAGAGAGAAAAAGAGAGAAATATCATTAAACCTAATGGGAAAAGAGAGAAAGAGAGGGTCAAGGTGAGGGAGGGAGAGGAAATGAGAGAGGGAGAGGAGAGAGAAAAAGAGAAAAAAATCATTAAATCTTATAGAGAAAGAGAGAAAGAGAGGGTCAGGGTGAGGGAGGGATAGGAAATGAGAGAGGGAGAGAAAGAGAGAAAGGGAAATGAAAGAGGGAGAGGAGAGAGAAAAAGAAATGTGAGAGAGATGAGAGAGAAAAAGAGAAAAATCATTAAACCTAATAGGGAAAGAGAGAAAGAGAGGGTGAGGGCGAGGGAGGGAGAGGAAATGAGAGAGGGCAAGGGAGGGAGAGGAAATGAGAGAGGGAGAGGAGAGAGAAAAAGAAACATGAGAGAGAGAGAGAGAGGAGAGAGAAAAATAGAAAAATCATTAAACCTAATAGGGAAAGAGAGAAAGAGAGGCTTAGGGTGAAGGAGGGAGAGGAAATAAGAGAGGGGGAGAAAGAGAGAAAGGGAAATGAGAGAGGGAGAGGAGAGAGAAAAAATGAGATAGGGAGAAAAGAGAGAAAAAGAGAAAAAATCATTAAACCTAATAGAGAAAGAGAGAAAGAGAGGATGAGGGTGAGAGAGGGAGAGGAAATGAGAGAGGAAGAAAGAGAGAAAGAGAGAAAGGGAAATGAGAGATGGAGAGGAGAGAGAAAAAGAAATATGAGATAGAGAGGAGAGAGAAAAAGAGATAAAAATCATTAAACCTAATAGAGAAAGAGAGAAAGGGAGGGTCAGGGTGAGGGAGGGAGAGGAAATGAGAGAGGGAGAGAAAGAGAGAAAAGTAAATGGGACCTTACAATAAGCTTAGGGTACTATGATAGTGTGTACTAAGAATGAGTCCACCTCACTAAGAATAGGATTGGTGATTCACCTCACTAAGAATGAGTCCATCTAGGTACAAAGGGTACAAATACATATTATGAAGGTAGATAGATAGATAGATAGAAAAATAGATAGATAGATAGATAGATAGATAGATAGATAGATAGTATCATAGTACCCTAGTATGTACTACCTTGTAGCTATTACCCTAGAATGATAACAAAAATAAATTATTTATTGTAACGTAGACAAAATGGAAAACAAAGAAGGTCCTGTTGTTCAAGATCGCGAGGCATATCTTAATCAGCGTGTCCCATGTCCTTGCTCTCAATGCAAGCTGGCAATTAGACGAAAACGCCGATTGTTTATAGAACATGTACAACGATTTAGCGAGTTTTAATCTGAGATCATTGATCAGGCGATTGCGGATTTTCAGTAAATGGTAAGAAAAGTTAATATCAATCATGCATTGTACTCGCAAGCTAATTAAATACCATATACAATAAGATTGGGTCTCGCTAGCAAATTTTCTATCCAGGGAGGTGATGTCTCATCCCAAGGAGGAGTGCACCCTTTGCGGCCAATTAGAAGAGTATGTGGGCGTGCGATGGATGGAGTGCAAGAGCCAATCCACCACTTGCAAGGCCAATCTATACCCTCAATGCCTGAGGAGACACGCAACCTTCCAGGCCTACCTACAATCTTGGAGCCTGAGATGGAGGCAATGATCGATGCATTGATTCCCATGGATGTCGAGACTTCTGATCTGCTTGGAGAGGAAGCATCCATACCATTATATTATGGGTGCCGAGTATCTCGCCTGAAGACACTGCTTGCACTATTAAGTGTGCAAACAAAATACGGATGGAGCGATACGAGTGTGACCGAGTTGTTTAGGTACCTTGTGCATATGCTTCGTTGATTTTTTTTTCGGTACTATTATTACAAACATTTGTGCTTTTTCAAGGTGTTTATGATTTTTTCAAGTTATTGAAATATCATATATTACCACCTACAAATATCATGCCTGAGTCTCGTGATGATGCACAACATGTTTTACGAAAGCTTGGCATGAACTACAATAACATCCATGCATGTATCAACGATTGCATACTGTTCTGAGGAGAATATGAGACTATGGAGACATGTCCAAAGTGTGGTGCTCACAGGTATCGACAGGACTTGCAAGGGCAAACCATCCCTCAAAAAGTTCTCAGACACTTTCTGCTTATCCCCCGCATAAACCACATGTTTCGTATGTCCAGCATGGCGAGCTTGACAACGTGGCATGCGTAGAATAGGTCCACGGATGGAGTTCAACGAATATCAGCGGATTCACGCACATGGAACCACATTGACTCTACCTTTCCAAGATTTACCCGAGAGCCAAGGAATCTTCGGCTCGGTCTTGCAATGGATGGCGTGAACCCATTCAGTCTGTGCTCAACTTCTTACAGTGTGTGGCCTATAGTCCTTGTCAACTACAATATCCCTCCATGGCTTTCTATGAAGAAAGGACATCTCATCCTTAGCTTACTCGTCCCCGGCCGCTACAAAGTTAAAAATATGGACGTGTATCTTCGTCCATTAGTCGATGAGCTTAAGATTTTGTGGAAGAAGGGGGTCACTGTGTAAGATATGAGCAGGCGCGATGGTCGACGATCAGCCAATATTCGAGCCATTCTCATGTGGACGATGCATGACTTTCCAAGATTCGGAGAGTGCTCAGGTGAACATGCCTCCATTCTCGTTGGTAATATCTATATCTTATCTCGTTCAAGCAAGTATTCACTGGGTCATGGTGTTGGAACAGGTCTGGTTACCTCAGGTTATCATGCATATTCATTGTGTGGGCCACAGTTAGAGTCCCAAAGGTCACAAACCATGAAGAAGATGGTATATCAAGGACATGCTGCTTTCTTGCCAGAGGATCATGAACTCAAGGAAGGTTTCCTTGGACGACCTCCAACACGTATGAACGCCGCAAGCTGGTACGAGCTGAAAACGGTCCATGCGGAATCACATCCAAATGGAATGCGACGGTTCTCAATTTTCTACGAGTTGCCATATTGGACCCACTTACACGTCAACCACTTATTGGATCCCATGCATATTTTCAAGAATGTGGGCAGCTTGCTATGGGACCACATCATAAGAAAGAGAGACACTATAGGGGCACGAATGGATTTGAAGGAGGTAGGTAAGATGGAGGTGCTTTGGCCGCAGTCGAGTGCTGAAGGGGGAGTGCAGCTTCCTCGCGCTCCTTGGGTTTTGTCCACTAAAGAAGAGCGCATTGTGAAGCAAGTAGTCAAGTCTATTCGCACTCCGACGGGTATGATGTGTTCTCTCAGGTCCGTATTGTCTAAAGACGACCAATCATGTACTTTGTCGTGTGACTATAGTTTGATTGATGACTATGCCATGTGACTATATGGTTGTGAGTATGCCATGTGCCCTTACTATGTTGTTTAGTCTGACATTGTGCTTTGTGGTTAGTTGTATTGATACCATACCATTTAAGTATGTGGTTGGCATGTGACTTTATTGATTTTTCTTTCCCTATCATTACTTTTCCTTAAATTCCAAGTGCTCAATATATCATATTGGAAATTGTTTGCTATTACAAAGGAGACTCTACCTAAGAGATTCCATACATTAGGATATTTGATTTGGTTGGTTATGTTGAGAATGCCATGTTGGTTTTGCTTTCTTGATGTGTGTTCATGTAGATGCAATGTGTCATACTCTTTTAGTACTAGTGAAAGTTTGCTATTTCCTTTTTGTGTAACTTATTATCTATAGTTTATATGATTATGAATTAGTAATCATGCTATGAATGTCCCCAATCAAATCATGTATGACCTAGGATACTTCCATGTGGGAGTATGTTGCATAGAGGTATTTATATGTAAAATCGGTATGTTGCATGAAAAAGCTTGAAATAAAGGGATTGATTGCAAAAGAACAAAAATGAAAGCTTGCAAAAATAAAATCCCCCTTTTTCCATCGTCCTCATTTTTCTTTTTGCCTTTTTTCTTGATTTTCCACTTGTAACAATCCATTTTGATATGTCCCTTCTTGTTACAAAAGAAGCATTCTACATCCTTTTTGTTATGTGACTTACTCCTTGACTTATTTATCTCACTAGTGTTCTCCTTGGCATTTGAGGTTCCTCTCATCATTAGTGCATTGGAGCCCTTTGACTATACATTGTTTTATCTATTCATCTCCTCAATGAGCAAACTCATCTCAACCTTAGCACTTGTAAGACTGCCTACAGGTGCAAAGTTACTAATTGTAATATTGAGAATGTCCCAACTCCCAAGCTATGCGACTAATAAGAACATGGACTTCATTAAATCACGAAAGAATATTTTTGAGATGTTAATTAGCTAAAAATAGTATTACAAGAATTAAGGTTTTCTAATTACTACAGAACCCTATCCTTCCTATAAAGACACAAAACATTGAGGTGAAGTATCACTACATTGGGGAGATTCTTGAAAACATGTATGTTGAGCTTGTTAACATTCATGCGATGATAACTCTACACTTGAAAGAGTTTATCCTTGAAGAACTTTGCACACTATAGAGTCCTAATATGCATTAGATACTATCTTCACTTTCTTCTTATACCCCCACAAAGGTGTATTATCCTTTAAGTGGGAGGTTGTTGGGGTAAAGTTCAATGGTCAATTTCTAAGCAGTCACTCCTTGTATACTACATACTGTACAATTATACATAAGTGAAGACAACAAAGAATAAGGCTAATAATCATTTTGTACCCACTAAAATCACGTGTTCTTCTACCTTGAATCCTACAATTACTTCCCTCTCAAAAGGTATCATATATTTTTGAGGATTGTCCACAAGACCTAAACCTAAGATGTCACTTGTATAGATATTGTATGAAACCATGAAGCCAATTCTTTAATGACAACAACTACCAATGCCCATGCTACTACTTTCAAACTTTCTATTTTCCCTTTTGTAAGACCTCTATCGCTAATATTGATGAATAGACAACATAATTATTAGCACCAAGCATGAAAGCTACATTTGGCTCCACTTGATTACTCCACTTTGTTGAATAACATCAAGAGGGGCTTGAGATTTGTCCTTACGCATAATACATCTAGGAGCCATCTCAAAGCATGAAAATTTATTTTACAATGAAGATGACAAGTATCAATGACTTGACATATGGACCCACCTCATGCACCAATAAAATCGATGACTCAATAGGGTTAATTACTTCCAAATGCACAAAGGAGCACCACTCCAAGGCACCTTGTCTCACCCCAAATGCTACACCCATGACCTATGACATACAAGATCGAGTTGCTTTCATCATGTTTATGTATAACTAGATGAAAATTAAGTCTTTGGTATTTAACATATAAGTTAGATTTGGAATTTTGGTTGCTCACACGCATAATAGACTACTTTAGTCAAAATAATTGACACTATATGGGGTTGTCATGGGGCCCCTAGTAAGCCTATAATTGTCAAAGATGATGATTGTTCCACTACTAGCAAAGTTATCATACTTCTCACAATCTAATCCATCTTGTAGCATATCTCATGATTCACATTGCTACCAGTTTGTCTTTTTTAACTTCCTAACATTCATGCTATAATTGAAATTACTAGCACAAATGATGAATACATTATGCTTGAAGTCAATGCTAAAGTTTCCAAAATGCCTACTACAACAACTAGTAATAGACTTGCTAGATGTTCTAATGCTCTCAAGGACATGTTGAAATATATATTGTAACCACTCACGATTTTATCCTTTAGAGAAGGACATGAGAAATCTATCCTTCAAGAGAGAATGTACATTTAAAAAATTTCCAAGGATACTCTTGTTGGGAATAAAGGCACTTGTGCCTAGCTGCCCGTGTATTAGCTACACTAATAGTACTCCCACACCCATACATTGCAGGTGGTGGGAGCCCATCATTATCACTTTATTCTTTATTCTTTCAATGATATTTAAATAAGAGAAGGCTATGACACACATTGTGACTATTGGAGCTCCCATATCTTGTGTCTCTCACTCTCTCTTGCTCTTATTTCTTCTTCCACCATAGCTCTTGCTTCCACTCCGGGCTCACTCTCTTCAATTGATATCAGAGCTAAGATCAAGGAGCTCTTCCCTCCAATTTTCTTTAGCCCTTGAATACCTACAGTAGTTATTTTAGGACAGCCATGCTTCATTCACCTCGAGGTAGGCATTGAGCTCCGGCTTCTTCTTGCCCCCCTAAGGCTTGCTCCATGGTTGTACTAGGTCTTCTTCCTCAATGTTGGTGGTTAAGGCAATCAAAAATAGGGCTAGCATAGCTCATGTGAATTGTGCCTATTGTACTGCCTATCTTCTTTGACTTGCTACACTTCTTCTCTAGCTCACATGTGGCATTTGGCACTCAGGCATTAGGCAAATGCCTGACATAAGTTTCCAACATTGTTATTTAGCATGAGGCATTGGATTTGAGTTTCCATACTTTAGTTCTTGACTATCATATAGGACTATTTTTCATAATAACATCTATGACAACATACTCTCAAAGTTTGGAGCTCCCATTTATGTCTATTGATGCTCAAATGGTACCTTGATGCTTAAGGGATGTCATGACATTGTCTTGGATGCTTTTTGGCTGATTTGAGCCCTCATTTGGATCAATTTTCAAAGGTTTTTTCAGTATTGTTATAATGGGGCAAGAAAATTTTATCAAGGAAAAATAAATGTATATTGCTCTTGGATGTCATCTGAGTGCTTCATATAAATGTATGGATGCTTCTATGCACTTGAATATGCTATCAAATACTCTTGAGCCTTGATTTTGAGCTTGGAAACATCCATATTAATTGTGGTTACATGCCTTGGTTTCTTTACTGGCTTATGCAATTACGGGCTTGAAGAATATATTGGGCCTTATGCTTTCAACTTATGCTACATGTATCTTGGATGTCTGGATGCTATTCACTTGAACTATTGAGCTTGCATTGCTCATTTGGCATTCAACTTTTGTTCCAATGGGAGTTGCTACTTGATACTTGGAAGTTACATTAAGCACTTGACACTTGCAATTGATCTTGAGTGTATTAGAGTAAGACAATGGGACTCATTGTGACATGTACATGCTAACTTGGATGCAGTTACCCTATCATGGGTTGATTTGATCTCTTGACTTGGACCTTGCACTTATGTATGATAAGATATTGTCACTGGTATTTATATGCTTATGGGTTATGTATATGGCTATTCTCTTCATTTACTCTTGAGTCCTACCTTGTGCACAACATCTATGCCTATTACATGTATGGTTACTAACACATTGTAGTTGTGACAAACTTTAGTGCTAGTTGTTCCTAGCTTCTTCCTTCTTGGTTGCTCACAATTGGTTATTGGCATAATGATGTAGTTTATTACAACCATCCTGTCATTTCAGTTTTATGCATTCTATCGTAGGGAAGTCACTTGGACTTGACTGTTACTTGCTTCCAGTTTGTGGATAGCCTATCATTTTGGTAGTTCCTCTTGCATAGCACTTGATTTGGTGTGATTTTGGGATTGTTTTGCTATCATTTAGAACAACCTATTTGTATTGGATTGTGTTTTCATTTATTGCATTATGGTTGGTGGATTGCATGATAGTGTTATCTTTAACATTGACAAGTTGGATGGCACTAACTACACCTATTGAAAGGCACAAATCTAGTAAGTTTTAGTGCAGAAACTGTAGATTAAACCTTTGAAATATGATGGTACCAAGCCCAAAAGCCCAAATGTATTGACGTAGAGGATTGGGTTGAATTGGATGAGTTATGTAAATCCGTGATCATTTTATCACTCTCTAAGTAGACTTTCTATAATGTTGTCTCTAATGGGTAGTTTGCATGGGACTTATGGGATAAGATTCATAATGTCTATGACAAGCAAAGCCCTACCTCTTAGATGTATTGGCTGAAGCAACTCATGGGCCTTCATATGAAAGAGGAGACTTATATGTCCACCCACTTAAATGAGTTTCATTCCATTTTCAACCATTTATCTTTGCAATAAGGGATTGAGTTCAAGGATAATCTTTCTCTTTTTTCCTCTTGGTTACATTGCTTAAGTCATGGGATAGATTTTGTATTGCTATGTGTGCAAACATGCCTATTGATGGGCTAAAGATGCAAAATGTAGAGGGTGCACTCTTGAAAGAAGAGGTTAACAGAAAGGATATGCATGCTTCCACACCTCTCATGCTTTGACAATCAGAGGCAATACTTGTAGGTGAGGTAATGACCGCCATGGAAGAGACTCTCAGTAGTCTCATTCTCAGTCACATGGACAGTCTCATAGTAAGCTTCATGCTGTAAGTCAGCATTGACTTGTCATTATTATGGGAAGTAGGGTCATATTCTGCCACAATGCCATAAATTGCAAAATGACAAGTGTAAGGAAATGGGAAAGGGTAAATGATGGACCTAAAAACAGGCCGGCACTGGCTCATGCACTAGCCGGGCCTCGTCACTACGCACAAGACAACCCCTCGACCTCGCGGCCAGGAGCGTCTATCAAAATCTCTGCCTTCCTAAACATTGCGTTTGTAATATGTTGTTTGTAGTCCACTTTTCTCTCACCCACTACTCCTCAGAGGAAGTCCCTTTCACATAGCCAAAAGGCTCGAATCACATACACATGGGGTTCCTCCTACGGTTGAATGTCGTCAACCCTCTGCGACTCTCCTACACCTTGGGGATTGGCCCCTCAGTGCGTCGCTCAACAAATAGACACATCGCACAAAAGTCGCTCAAGGTACCAAATAAGCGTGTCCAGGAGTGTACCATTTTTTCCTCACTTGCTTTCCCCTTTGGGACCCGCATCTACCTACAGCATGGGTACCTCACTGCCTCCCATCGTAGGTCATGTTCTAATAAACCAATTGCAATGCATGTCCAGGAGCTGGTCACTGATACTTTTTAAATTTTTTTCATGCTCTATGCATTTGGTGGATGCCTAGTGCTCAAATATTTAGCAAAACAGTACCGTGCACAAGTGCAAAAACATTCTTTTAATGGTTTTCTTCCTCTAGCGTTCGTGCTTCGTTGCATGGGCCTAGCACCGAGGTGATCCTCGTGCTACTAAGCTCTTATTTTATAATTCTTTTCCGTCCTAAATGCTATGCATAGCAATCAGCAATTTTTCCATCATCTCACACGGCATTTAGACATATTTCAACTTCCCTACCCTTCCCCGTTTAAATATTGCATCGTTGCATAGATTTATGAGGCATTTTACCATCATTTTATGTGTAAAAACCGGAAAAAGACGCACTAGAACAAGAAGGTGAGGTTGAACTGAGGCAAATCCTCATGCTTCAGTCCCCACAAACATTCACAAACATTGTTCTTAATTTTCATTAATTTCCCACACCCAAAATACATTTTTCCCCTATTTTTAGTAATTTTCCTCTATTTTCCTTGTATTTTCCCTTATTTTCTGCATTATTTAATTACTGAAAATTCAAAACAGGTTATGGGATGTGGCCCTTAGTTCCTTCTTGTAGCAAAAATGAAAATTTAGTTGGTGTTCCTATTCATTTTCCCATTTTTATGCCCAAAAACCATCATTTTCCCTTGATTTTTCATATTTTACGTGTTTTAGTGTATTATTTTGAGTCACAAGATGCATATTTTTCTGATTTTCTGATTATGATTAGCAAGTACTTATGAAAAACAGCAACATAAACAATTTTTAGCCCACATGAACAATATTTTATCAATCAAAAGCCATAAAATCTCAAATTCCCTTTGAAAAAATTGAATTACCGCTTATTTGCGTGTTTCGGGTTTCATGTCCATGGCTGTAAATTTGAAAATCAGCAGCACTTCATGCTCAGCACGATCACAAATCACCATTTCCAGCCCGTGGAGCAATCCGATCCATGCCGGACAGCCTCCATCATTCTTTCTTCTTCCTTCTTCTTCCCACATGAACTCCCTCTTAGAGGAGAGAGAGGGAGGAGAGAGAAAGATTGCTTTTCTCTCTCCCTCTACAGGCTGCCATTGAATGAGTGGAGCGGAGCGATGTGGAGCGGAGATCGAATGTGGAAGCCTGGGAGAGTTGGTTTCATGGCTTCTTTGCAAGCCTGCATCTCGATTTTGGGAGGGGGGGGGGGGGGAGGGGCGCCGTTTTTTCCGCGCGGGTCTCTGCATGGCACTACCTTGAGCACGATGATAAAATTAGGGGGGGTGGGGAGCCAAAGGGCACCCCCCACTAATCACACCCTTTGAGATTTCAAATTTGGCCCCTTTTTGGGCACCCCGGCCGGTTTCGGGCCAACTTCCTCATACAAGCTCCGATTGACGTGCTGTAAATTTTTGGGCGTCCGTCTCGGCAGCCCGGACAGGCATGTAGCTCTCACATCTCGTCCTGACTGACAAAAAAATTACTAAAAATCCGGACGTGTCACTTGGGCGCCCGTCGACTGCTTGTTGCTTAAAATCGTCCTAGATCAAGCCACCGCCTTTGACGATGAATATTTTTCCCTTGATATTCATAATTTTTAGCTATTTTTAAGCACTTTCCGTCACCTAAATTCCGCTCTCATTGGCAACCACGGGATAGGGCGACTCAGCCCGTCGAATCCACGAACATATCTGCACATAAACAACCAAAGAAGCATCAAACTGATACAAAACAAATATTTAATAAAACTCAGCACAATGCTTCCCCTACCCCTGGACAAAACCAAGGCATCAGATCCACAAGGAGTAGGCCTAGCATCATTTAATAGAAGAGCCAAAGTGAGTCACTAACCAACTGCTCTGTAATATTTCCATGTACCGTACCGTAAATATTACTTCCCACACGCCGTGCAAACCCTGTGCAAAGGGTATCTCTCGCATTGAAATTTATTGGCAGTATAATATGTGACCCGCGCGCGTGAAATAGGGTCCTCCGCTTTGGTAAATCAAGACCGGGAGATCAAAACCGCAAGCCGCACGAAAACACCCTCTTGGGAGGGACAATTTTAATTAAATTAGTGCAAATTTTTTTACTATTATCCCTTCCCCCAGCCGATGCATGGCTGGAGGAGAGGGAGTGTGGAGGGGGGGATGGCCAAGTGAAGATTGCATGGGGAAGCTCTCCACGTGGGTGGAGACCCTCTTCCCCACCTCCAAGGCCTATAAAAACACTCCCCATCAAGGGGGTGTGCTAAGGAGAGAAGGCCTGTGAGAGAGGGAAGGCCTGTGAGAGAGGGAGCAAGGGAGAAGCTGTCGGGCCGTGGAGGAGAGGGACGTGAGGTCCGTGCTGGTCGCCGCCGTGTAGGAGATCGCCCAGTCCGCCGCCAGCACTGGTCCACCAGCCAACGCCATCACTGCCGCCTGTCCGCCCAGCCACCAGCCTTCTGCGCCAGCCCGCCACAACCGCCAGACAGCCCCTAACCGCCCGCCACGTAATTCACGACCCCCCCCCCCTCCACGTGCTTCTGTGGAAGCAGAAGCTTCTTAGAAGCTTCTAGGGGGGGCCCTCCTTAAGCCTTTTTTTCCCACCATTTTCCCAAAGACCCCTTCCCAAAGGTTCCTTCCCACCACAACTCCGGAAAAATGCCCTTTCATATCCCTCCCCGGGATTTTGAAGAGGAGACGGTGGAGCCATAAACACCACCGCAAGATCCATCGAATGATTTCCGCAAGAAGATTTAAGCCGCAAACCGTCCGAGGATAAATACCGTGCCGAATTCGAGTTTCTTGAAAGACTCCTAAGCTTTCGTCGCAAGCACCATCCCGAAGAGGAACCCTTGCGCATACAAGGATAAAGGCAGAGGTCGGAAGGCCGTATTCCGAGAGCCGTCACTCCGTGGACCACAAAGGCAAATCGGAAGTCGAATTTACGACTACGATGGCCCCAAAACGATCACAAGAGGCGACCGCGAAAGCTCATCTCCGAATGTACAAGTGGACATCTCCCCGACTCCACAAGTCCAGGTTCTTCCGTGTTAATTCCGCATAAGGAAATGATTAGGCGCACTTAGCCCATAAAAGGAAATTGCATTTTTCGCTTAAATTTCAAAGCATATGAAAATTGGAAAGAAATACATCTCTTGAACATTAGGTAAGATTGAAATTGTCATGAACTTGAACGATTAGAAGGTTAGATGCATGTAGTTGGTACCGTTTCAAGGTAATGAGACTTAGGCAAAGAAATGGAATTTATAAGTGCATTATCTTCGTCCTAGACATGGTAGAAATAAACGTATACTGCACATTAGGTAACATACTTCTCGTAATGATTTCATAGAAAAAGGTTAGCATCATAAGGTATCATTCGAAAAGAATTAATAGAGCACTAAAGTGTACGTATGGACTTGCAAATAGCTTGTAAGATGGAATAAATTAACACTAGTTTTGCATGAGTTTCATCAACTACTTCGTAGCTAGGAGAATGTTATAAATTGCGTAGTCGTCATGAGAAAAATGTCATTCATTAAGAGCCGCAATTAGGAGTAAAAGCATAAGATGCCAAAGGGTAAACAACAAGGTTGTAGGTACGACTATTGATGAAAGACTTAGTAGGTCTTAGGAAAAGTTAATAGCCAGATTATCGTGCACAAAGGAAAGATAGGTTATCATGAACCATGTGACACGTAGAGGAAATTAATCGCATGCTTATGCGTAGTGGTGGAATTGTAACTATTGATCCCGTTAGATTTAGTTTATTACCCTTAGAAGGATTATCCTTGTCGCGGGACAAGCGTAATTAAATTGACTAAGTAATCTAAACCACAAGGATTCGTATAGACATGACTGAGTCGATATGATAGGAATCCTAAGTGTTAACTAGGGTTTAGTGCAATAATAATTCGACCAAGCTTTAGCCGAAAACTGTGAATCTAAGGATCTTACACGCATTCACAAAATGTCGAAGCGATTGGATGTTCATGCATGAAATGATCTAAGGTTTTATCCTAAGGATCATGATGGAACTCCGACGGAGTTGCATGTTTCTAGAACCATGGGCCAACCTAATTAGGAATGACTTGGAGGATACCTAATAAAAACCCTGTTACTCGATGGAGATAAACTCAGTGATCGGGAAACGCTAAGCAATGGATAGACGGATTCCGTGGAATAGATGCAATACTTGTGCACAAAGCTGCAATATTGAATAGATTTGAGATTTGTCCGCAAAGAGTCTTGTCATCTCTCAAAATGAGGTTGGCAAGTTATTGAAGGAAGTTAAATTACAAGAGGATGAGTAATCATCCTGTAACTCACTTTTCTTGGGAAGTAAATTGCCAAGGGAAAGGAAGATTAGGCGTTGCCTTGAAGCAAATGACCGACAATAAACTGAAGCGACATGGTCGCTGGACCCTGCCACAACAAACCTAATGTATGGGTAGGGTATGACCCTAACCCAAGAATGATAGGAATCTTGCCAAGTTGCAATTGATTCCGGATCGAATGCGGGTTGCATTCGGAGGAAAAGGAGTTACTCCTTAACAATTTGCTAGCCAAACGACCATTGGAATTTGATTGTGCTTGTAACAGTTAGGAAAGCACTATTTGCATTGTTTGCTCAATGAACTAAAGGAGGAAAACATGTCTAAATACTTCAGGTTGAAGCCTGAAGGGAGAGGCAGCTTCAATTACCCCCGACTGCCTGCCTAACCCTAACCAAGGGGGTTGTGAACCGCGCCGGGAACGTGGACCGAACCCGCCGTGAGAGGTCTCTCCGTTGAGTTCTGCTTGGAGCAGGAGGACGCTTGGGTGCCAGGGGGGGCTCTGGCTGTAAATCCCTCGCCTTCCGGGTTCTGCACAAGAGACTAACGTGACTCGGGATTGGATCTCGAGGCCCGCATACTAGTCTACGGGCGGAAACTTGGATTGGAAATCCCTGGTGGATTCCTGGATAGCCTTCGGGCAGATTATGAATACGCCTACGGGCGGGGAAACTCCTTGTATTGCAAATGTAAAAGGATAAAATGATAACAAAGAAGTTGTTTGACATTGTTTTCTTTATGTCCTGTGATAAGATTACGTGAAGGAACCAGTGCTTAACAGGGTTAATCAAGGAAGCTGTTTGTTATATGTCAAACTAATGTGGTAGGTAATTACATAACTAAAACAAACTGAGGAAAGTGCGGAGGATGGACCATGGGTCCGTCCTACGGATGGGTGGTCCCGGTTAGCTGGGAACTTTTCTCAAGGTCTTCGACGGACAGAGGATGATCGTAATCACCGAAACAAGTAAAGAGAACGATGACTTGGAAATACCAATTACCCGATTCAGGCTGTTTTAGGGGAACGGAATGGGACTATGCCTTTTGGCAAAGAGGTCGAGCCTTGCATTCCCTCTCGTTTCCCATTCTCCTTGAACCAAGTGCAGCATGAATCCGCTTCAGACCGGGCGTTCTGCGTAAAGTAGTTCGATCAGGTCTGACGCTAGTCGCTGTTAGTAAACGACCAAACAATTCCGTTCGATCCTAAGTGGGAAACGCCCAGGACACTTCCGTTACGGGGCAGACGCAGAAAATCCTAGATTGCAAAACCCGCAACATTCCATGGGAGTGCCGGGTGGAGTTTTCTAGACAACCTTTCCGATGGACTGCTAAGACGTGTCCTAGAGGATTCTAGTGGACACGTTACATGCTCCAACACAACCAACCTAAAAACCCTATCAAAGCGGTTGCCCTAAGTGGTAGTCTGAACTACTTACCAACTAAAGACAACACAACTAGGAGCTCCTACAAGGCGAGGACTCCTATAGCCTGATCAAGGAGTATTTTCTTTCAGTACATGTCTTCTTTTAGGGTTTGTATTGGATGAACATACTTGGGCATGTAAAAAGGAGGGAGCTGAGCGTAGTGACCCAAGGAGAACAGGGCATCGATCTTAGGACCTGTCTCGGCACCCAAGAACCTACCAAGCCCTCGCAAGGCAACACTTAATCCTTTTCTAACGCTCACTTTTATTTTCGCTCCAACCTTCCTTGTTTTGGTATTATATTCGGCAAGAAGCCACCCCTAGGAAGACAAGGTATCGGTCCCGGGTCTGATTCGTCCCCAGGAACCTACCAGGCCTTCGCAAGGCAATGATCAACTGCTGATACATTTTCATTTCTTTTCTTTTCTTTGATAGGGGTTAGAACCCCTTTTTACACACCTTCGTATTGATAGTCATCTTTTAGGATGTTCACGGTTTCTTGGCATCATCATTATTATCTTCTGGCAGGCTTCTCTAACGGCCTCACTACTAACAAGAACTCCTAGAATGGCTGCCTAGCAGGCTAGCAAAACAGGGCCACTAGGACTTCCTTCTAAAACAGGTCTTTCGATGCCTGACAATGTCTTTACAGGAGGCAATGACTACTCCGACCTCCCTCAAACGTACATAGCCTAAACCTGGGACTTCATGCCTTAGTTGCCGGTCCCCAGCAAAAATGCATCCCCTTGACAAGTACAAAGACACATATAACAAGAAAGAAAGGTACTCGTAAAGGAGAAATATCACCTGGATTGGCCACAAGAAGCTTCCATCGCAGCAAAGGCTCCTCTAGGCTCCACCAAATTCCACGAATCACGAAACCTGTCTAGCACAACACTTAAAACAAACACCTGATTAAACGCACCTGCACTAGACAGGGGAATGGCCCTCTTGGCCTAATGAAATGAAACTTGACTTTGCTACAAAACTGAATCGGCCCTCTTGGCCTAATGAAGTCAACAATACTACGCATAACATCCACCTGGAAACAACCATGATAGACAGCAAAGCATACCATTCCTAGGGGAACAGAGGCTCGAAGCCCTAAACTAGGTGCATTAGATTATGACCCATCCCTCCTGCGTATATCGCAAGAGGTGTTCGCATCACATGTCGTCTAATCAATCTATGGGTCCAAGATAATAAAGGTAGATGGGTCTCGCTTACCCTCTGCATCACCCAGATCAACCATCGTTTGCCAAAGAGGGCATGTTCAGAAAGCATACCCCACAAACGACCAGGTCCTGTCTCACCGTCAATAGATATATCGGGACAAGGGCCATAATTAAAGAAGAGGTCTTCTTCATACGTGAAATTAGCCAATGAATCGGCAAACTGATTCCAATTCCGTGGAATCAACTGAAAAGACACTCTATCAAATTCGTCTAGCAGGGCTATGGCGGTATGATGGTACATGCAAAGGATGGGGTTTCGTACCATGTATGTCCCATTGAGTTGATTTAAAACCAACTGAGAGTCCCCTTTCACCAACTGGCGGATACCACCCTTCTTTGCAATGTTCAAACCCATAATCAGGGCTTTGTATTCTGCCATATTATTGGTGAAATTCACCCCGAGATAAGCGGCTAACTTCATGACAATGCGTCGTCGGGGGTCTCGGATGACAACTCCTATACTTCCTTTTTTGCATACACCCCTGGACGCCCCATCAAAGTACAAGGTGTACGTCCATAAAGGGTTTACATATCCCGCCATCCGGAACTCTACTCATAATTATGGTAATCAAAATTCAGCATATTCAACGGGTGGACTGTAGGCTCCATCCCTCTATCATTATTGAATTCAACAGGGATGCTCGTCAAAATTTGTAGGCAATGATGGCAGAAGACCTTGATCTCCCAACTAAATGTCACGTCTTCTTGCTCAGTCACCTTATATCCCTTGCTCCACCAAATGAGCTTTCCCTGATGATATCTCTGTTCTAAATATGGGTGTTCTAAATAAGGAATCAGACGACCCATCAACCTCTATCACGATTTCCTTGCAGATATTTGATCGATCTCTCCTAGACCTGCAAGGCAGTCATAGCATTAGTGCAATCAGAAATAATAAGGTTTAATCTTATTAAGATTAACCTTATTTTTAAATTCTATCCCCTCAAGGTCAGCTAACAAAACTGTGGATTTATTCTTTCATATTCTAACGATCCTATAGGGCCCATCCCATTTGGGCTCTAGCTTGCCTGGAAATAATTCACGTCGTGCGTCATAATACAGAACAAGCTGCCCTTTCTTGAAGGTGTATTTCTTGGCTTTAAGGTCGTGTAGCTGCTTCATTCGGTGCTTTGCCACTTCTTGGTGCAATAAGCTCTACAGTTTAAGCTCATCTAAATGTGCCAGTGTCGTCAAGCGCTCAAAAAGTGCATCTTCATCGCTCAAAGAATGATTGATGGCAAACCGAATACTCGGCAGCTCAATCTCTAAAGGCAAGACACACTCCTCCCCATATACTAACTTGAACGGGGTATGGCCAGTGGCTCGTTTGAAAGTCGTATTGTAGGCCCACACTGCCACGTATAACTTTTTATCCCAATCCCGTTTCTTTTCCGATACAATTTTGGACAGGATGCCCACAAGCTGCTTGTTGGTGCTTTCCACTTGCCCATTGGCTTGCGGATTATATGGGGTTGTCTTGTTATGCTTGATTTGCCACATCTCTGTCAAACCTTTAATCACCTTATTCAGAAAATGGGTTCTGCGGTCCGACACTAATTCTTTCGACCGACCAAAATGGCATATTATCTGCTCTAAAAGGAAACTAGCAGTTTCTTTAGCATCATCTTTCCTTGTTGCACGTGCTTCTGACCACTTTGTGAAGTAGTCAGTTGCTACAATGATATACCTCTTTTGCGTAGTCGACGACGGAGTAATAGGACCCACAAAGTCCATTCCCAACTTCTCAAATGGAAGTATCGCCATAATAGGGGTGAGTGGTCGTTTCCTATTCTCTCGACTATCATGTCGTTGGCAAATATTGCATCTCTTAACATATGCAAACGCATCCTGGAAGATGGCCGGCCACCAATAACCTGCTCTTAAAGCCTTTTGTGCTGTAAGCCGTCCAACAAAATGGCCACCGCAAGCAGAATCATGGCACTCTTCCAAAATGAATGGCACCTCGTCAGGCATCACACATCAGTGATAGATGTCATCAACCCCTTGCCGATATAATGTACCTGCGATCAAAGCAAACTTTAATGCTTGCTGCTTAATTTTCCTTCTCTCAGCTTTAGATAATTCGGATCCCGCCTCTCCCGTTGATAAATAATGCGTTATTGCAGCGTACCAGGAGGGAATAGATGCCGTATCTATTTTAAATAACAACTCCATGTCACTACCTTCAGCCACAGATTCTTTCGGCTCCCCAAAGTCCACAAGACATTCCATGATGCCTTGCAACATTAGTGGCTTACTCCTGATTTTGTAATCAAATTCCTGCAAAGTGATTAACCACTTCGCTAGACGATCAGGCGGCTGTAGCTTATTCATCAATAATCGAAGCCCCTCCGCCTTCGTATAAAGCACGACTTTCTCATAGAGAATATAATGCCTGAATTTCTTGGTCCCAAAGACCATCGCTAGACACAACTTCTCCATGTAAGTATAATTGATTTCGGATACCCCCAACTTCCGGCTGGCAAAAGCAATCGGGTGGTACCACTTCTCT
This sequence comes from Lygodium microphyllum, assembly GCF_053477565.2. Lineage (NCBI taxonomy): Eukaryota > Viridiplantae > Streptophyta > Polypodiopsida > Schizaeales > Lygodiaceae > Lygodium > Lygodium microphyllum. The sequence continues at coordinate 45,283 of NC_141137.1, forward strand.
TCCCAAATTTGGGCTAAACAGCAGCTGATACTATACATGGTGGCTGTTGAGAATATATAGAACACCTCACCTCTTTTAGGTGCTTTTAAAACGGGCGCTCTTGCTAGCTCCTGTTTCACATCCTCGAATGCTATCTTACAAGGGTCGCCCCATACAAACGAACAGCTAAAGGACAATAAATTTGTAAGTGGCAACGTTCTTTCTGCCAACGCGTTTATGAATCTACGGTAATAACCAACCGAAGACAGAAAGCTATGAACTTCCTTCGAAGTGCATGGTGAACCCATGGCAACTATAACTTTGACTTTCTCGGGGTCTGTCACAATTCCTACCGAACTGACTACATGACCCAGCAATAGCCCATAAGGTACTCCAAAAACAAACTTCCGTGGGTTTAGGGCGATAAAAAATTGTCTACAACGCTCAAAGCATTTTCTTAAAATTATCAACTGCCTTTCTCTCACGGTGGCGGCCCCTAAGTCATCAATAAACACCTTCAACTCTTCAGGGGATATGTCACCGAATGTCTTATCTGCTGTTCGTTGCCACGAACCAGGCGCATTGCATAAACCGAAGGCCATCACATGGTACGCAAAAGTACCAAATACAGTAATAAAAGTTGTTTTTAACTTGTCCTCTTTTGCAATTGCCATCTGGTTATATCCTGCAAAGCAATCCATGAACGAATATATCTCCCTACCCGCTAATTGATCCAAAATCTGGTCAATAAATGGCAACGGGTAGTAGTCCTTAACTGTCTGCTTATTCAACTCCCTAAAGTCTACACATAATCGGATTTGATTATTCTTCTTCTTTCTTATCACAACCGGCAAACACCATTCCGTGTGTTGCACAGGAAAAATCAAACCCGCTTTCCGAAGCTTCTGTAACTCTTCAAACAGCCCGTCCCTCAGTTTGAAAGGCATACGCCTTACTTTCTGTCGTACAGAACGACTGCCCTCTTTCAACGGAATTGTATGGACATCAAGACTAGGAGGAATGCCCCCCAACTCATCATAACTCCAGGCAAAGATATCACGGAATTCCTGAATCAAGGGTACATAGTTCTCCCTTTCTGCTGTGCTGAGCATAGAACCTAATTTGATTGGCCGCGAATCATCAGGCGTACCAAGGTCTAGCTCGATAACATCTACGTCTCTTATACGATCTTGGCCCTCTATCGGCTCGTTCAAAGTGATCTGATAGATGTCCTCCGTGGTGGATCCCTCTTTGGACTCATCACTCGATGATGTCTCACTGGCAGATAAATCTTCTAGTGTCTCCAATTCTGTAGAAGATAGAGGAGCTCTCTCACTCTGCGGGGACTCAGGATAAGCATCAACCACCACACGCTGGGCACCTCTGCCGAATATCAGTCGATCGGCGGGTATATCTACTTGGCAGTCTGCTTGCAAGATCCAAGGTCGTCCGAGTAATACTTGGTAACTTGGCCGGCCTGAAAAACGAATCACCCTTAAGTCCAACAGGCATTCTACATTTGCAACAGTGACATGGACCTTAGTAATGCAGCCTTCCGGCTATCTCAAACTATCATCTGCCATTCTGAGAATTGTGGAGGTATCTTTCTGGATCGCAAGACCCAACCTTTCCATCAGTTCAGAACTCATAATGTTAACAGATGATCCCGTGTCGACAATGGCATAATCTACTAATATCCCATCAACATAGGCTGCAACCCTTGGGCAATGCTTCTCAGCATGCTCGAACCAGTCATCACCAACTCGTGCAATACCCAAAGGTTCTACAATATACCCGGTACGTAGGATCTTTCTAAATTCCTTGCGTACTCCTGGAGAAAGCTTAATAAGCTGTAAGAGATTCACATCTGGCTTAACTTCGCAAAGAGAGCTCGCCAAATCGAATTCATGATAGTTCGATAGAGCTCGCTTTTCACGCCAAACCATCCGCTCTTTAGGTCGCTGAACCGGCTTTATTGCCTCTTTCTTAACTTTCACCTTCTTCTTTGGTGGTTCCTTATCGGCTTTACTCTCCACGGGCTTCAAAGGTCCCCCTTCCATGGCTAGATCCAAAACTTACGTTCCTTTGTCGCCTTGTTTAGGGTTTTCGTCGACAGGCTTATCCTTGTCGGCTTCTCTACCCTTTTGACCTCTTGTAAGAACAGCTCGCAGATTAGAGGTTTCAGTATCATTAACGCGTATAGCCTCAATCAAACTGACCCCACTACCACTTGGTAGCTCCTTCACTGTAGTCTTTGGTCGTTGAAGTATTTGTTTAGGCCCATCTTCTCGCTGGGAATCATTTCCTTGGGCACGATGATTAATAGGCCCTGGTTGCCGACTACCTCGTTGGAGGGAACTGATCTTACTCCAGCAAGTAGCTGCTAGATGGCCGGATTTTCCACAAATGTCGCACTTAACATTTGGGCAATTTCTTGGATAGTGCTGCCCACTACACCATTTGCAACTAAACCTCGAAGGTGCACCCTCCTCTGGGTATCTACTTCCTATCAAATTTTGTTGTTTTTTAAGGAAGTTGACATCAACAGCTATTTGTCGATACTGCTCCGTAATCATGTCGATATAATGCTTCATCATGTCCTTAACCTCGCCAAGAACATTGGAAGCACTCGACTCATAGCCTTGGTCATTACCATGTCGTTCCATCGGCCTAACAATTCGATTAGGCACAGGTTGTTGAGCCACAGGCATGGTGTTAGAATTGACCGCCTGGCCTCCACCGCTTGGAGCCATTTGACTGCTCGTAGGCATTGATATGCTAGGGGGAGCTGGTAATAAAGGCACATTCTGTATCATGTTCCCTCTCCCATTAGGGTTAGCCATCGCTATCCCTTGGCCACTACTGCCATTGGCCATCGCCAAATTGTTTCCTAATACTAAACCCATATTCGAATTGCCTCGAGAAGCATAGGCTGCTTGTAGTCGGGATTCCACCTCTTGTGCTCGTGTAATGGCAGTATCTATATCCCCCAAGGGGACACTACTCAACTGCAATTGAATGTTAAAGTCCAAACCATGTTTCTTTGTCTAGTGGGAAGCATGCTTTGCCATGCAAGTGGATGTATAAGTTGAAAAGTATCCCTGAACACCCCAAGCCAGCATACAAGGCCATATTGGTTGCTAAGGGTTTCAAGCAAAAGGATGGTGTGGACTTTGATGAAGTTTTTCTCCTATTGTGAAGATGACTATCCTATGCTTGGTACTGGCTTTGATTGATCAGCTTGACTTGGATCTTTATCAGATGGATATCAAGATGGCTTTTCTTCATGGGGACTTGCATGATGAGATTTATATGGAGTAGCTAAGGCCTTTGCAAAACCTCACACAAAATACTTAGTTTGCACATTAAGAAAGAGCCTTTATGGCCTTAAGTAGGAACCTAGGAAATGGTACCACAACTTGATGTTTTTATGCATCCATAAGGATATGCCCACAGTGATATGGATATTTGTTTATACATGAAAAAGGCCCATGATGGTAGCCTTATGATTTTGGTACTCTATGTGGATGATATGTTGATTGTTGGGAGCCCTTGAAAGGTCAACCGGAGCCCCAAGAGAGACACCAAGGAAAAGGGGTTTCTACTGCAAGAAAATCTATCTTGTAACATTAACAAGCTTTTGTTTCATTCTTTAGAGAACCACAACAAGAAAAAGAACACCACTAGCAAGAAGTTTTCACGCAGCATCATATAAACAATTCTCCCACGGCTTTAACTTCAACAAAATCCATCATTCTCTTCATATTCTTCATATAATTTATCAACCAACAAAGAGAACACAAAAGAAATAACACTTTTAATGGAAAAATCATCTTCATTGTCTTCATAGTTTTCTTTCACAGACTCTCATAGAAAGATACATTGTTTTGCATAGAATTGGCTATCTCTGACTCTCTCTTTCTCTCTCAATCAATAGTACATCATATCCTTACTAAAATACTCTATAATTACTTATAATAATCCTTATTTGGTCGTGGATGCCCCTTCCGAAAGGTGTGTCTGATATGAAAGGTCGCTAGAGCCACTACAGTGACTCTTCATAGCTCATCATTGCCATTTTACTCCAGCCTTCTCTTGAGTCTTCAGCAGCTCCTTCTTCCACTTTCTTAAGCTCTTTTGAACTTACATTCATCTCCTTCCAAGGCTAGAAAACTTTTCCAAAGTCACACATTGTCGAAGGGGTTTTTTAATGCCACGAGGCATATTACATGGTGGATTCCGTGAGGTTTTACGGTGGATTCCGTAAGATTTTATTACCAGGGCTCATACACAAAGTAGATTCTTTGTGCGAGAAGTCGATGGGGATGCCTATCCTTTTCGGGCGTTTTGTTAATTTAGTGTGTACATGGGTGATTCCCTAGCGAGTGATTCCGCAAAATACATATTTAAATTAATAAATATTTATGAGTTTAGAGTGCGCACTTGTGATAAATTAAGGTTAGGATTGATTTCTAACCAATTTATTTATGTAGCTAAAGACTGCTAAGTATTCACTTTTGTCGATTTAATTGTATTATTTTACTAACGATTGTGAATGCTTCAGTTGATGTATAGAGCGAGCAGTGGTGGCAGTGGAAAGCATTGGAGGATAACATGTATTCAAAGTTATCATCAATATTTTGATGGGTGCATACCTTAGGCATGGCGCCTATATTTTTTCGCGCTTATTTATCAAAGTGGTTGATATTTATTTATTATTTTTGTATCCGCATGGGCGCACGATTTAGATATTTGTATTTGGACATTGTATTTGGGTACGCCTAACTTCTTGGGCGCCCATTAGCTTTAATTCTATTTGGCACAAAAGCAAACTCAAAAGCTAAAGTGTGATATTTTGTAATTTGGGCTATTATTTGAGCTTGAAGATGATTAATATATGAAATACATGCTTTGTGGAGTGCTCACACAAGACATGGGGGGAGATTGCACCCAATTGGTCTCTTGTTCATGTCGTGCAAGCTTTCTACATTGATTTGTGTGCAAAAAGTAGAGTTCTTTTGTTCTTGGGGACCTTCTGGCGCTCACTGCGTGCGCTTACGGCATCCGATCTGTGCACCATTTTTGTCGAAAGGTCGAATCCACTAGGGATCAGAAGTAGAAGGAAGTAGAGATAGGAGATGAAAGAGAAGATAGAGAATACCCAAGTGGTAAACACTACAAAAAAAATATCACAATGAATTGAATCAATATGTATTGAAAGAACCTAGAATCTTTGCACCTCCTTCTTCTTCTTTCAGTTCAATCTGCAGTTTTCGGCCTGTTTACAGCGATCGTGATGCGCGCGATTTCTCAATCTATCCTTCTTGTGAAAATCCCCTAATTGGCTGAAAAAACAACTAGCTTTTTGCATGCCATCCTAATCTAGAAGCTTTTTCTAACTTTTTCAAATTTTTACAATAAATAATATCAAAAATAGACTAAAATTATCCAAAAATCTAGTATTTTTGGATAATCCATGCAACTCACACTAGTACTAATGGCTCAGATCACATTGACTCTCTAGATCAATAAAGAAGTCGAATGATGATGCATTCCATACTTTTTCACACTGTGTCCTCATAACATCACGACATCCACCCCCTCTGAACCTGCACATCCTTCGTTATGTGCCAAAACCCTAATTATCACCGAATTTTGAGTCCTCCTCATCCTCTTCAACCATATCCTTTACTTCTTTATCTTCCATATCTTCCTGGCTAGCTCCTGTATCATGACCACTATTTTCTTCCAATTTTGGCAACTCATACGTTGTAGATTCCCACCTTTTAAATAATTTGATCATTTTTCCTGCTATCGAAAGTTTGATGGCTATCCCATCCAGCTCATTTAATGCATAAGTAGCATTATCAAATACATGTCTTACCACATAGGGTCCAAACCATCTTTTGGAAACTTTACGCATGGCACTATGCTGGTTATCTAAACTGCTATCATAAACCAATACCTAATCCCCATCTTGTATGGTTCTTGGTCTCATTTTATGTCTTTTGTCAAACCGTTTCTTGTTCTGTATCCTTGCTACCCTTAACTTTGCAGTTGCTGCCTCTATGTCTTCTAACTTTCTTTCCAACTATCTAATGCGTAAGGCCAACAACTCCTCTCGATTCAACTCCTCCTCCCAAGGTAACACACTCCATGTGACTATCATCTCTTCTATCGACATGATAGGTTTTTTACCATACATCAATTCTGCAGGCATATATCCTGTAACAACACTATGAGTTGTTTTGTCCGTCCACAAAGCATAAGGGAGCAATCGTGGCCACTCTTTTATCTTCCCTCCACATGCTTTTGCCAATGCCTTCACAATAGGTGGATGGCATCTTTCACTTTTGCCATTTCCTTCAAGATTATAGACCGATGTTCAAGCAAGCTTTATCTCCAACCGTGCAAAGAAATCATGAGCTTCATCTACATCCAACTCACAACATTTGGATCCACACAACCTATTTCACTTGGCTGAAATGCAAATGCCTTCTCATGTCTAGCCAACATCTGCATAAAACAGTCTCTCTCAGCAGGCAAAAGAAAATCTTTTGCACCAACTTTCAATTCTTGTAATGTTTCAGATGTAAACTGATGACCTATACCTTTGGGATCCCGTAAGCTTGGCTGCCTTAACACTTTTTCAGACATACCCTCACTCTCTGGTGGAAGTGGCAAAGCAATTTCTTTCACCTTTTTGTCAACTATCTTGTACTTTGTCTCCACAAGTGCTTTAGCCCATTGTAATCCTTCCTGCTGAACAAACAATGCTATAACATCATACATATCCAAAGAACATACTGATAACACTCTGTTTTCAGCCTCATTTTCTGCATGTATAGTTGCTGAAATTTTAGCCATTGTGTTAGTAATATTCAACCCATAAAAGATGCCTGAAATGCCATCATTTTCAGCTAACAACCCCAATGCTCTCAGTTTCTTAGTAGCCCGTTTCATAGATATGTGTTCAGCCCTACACATAGCTTCCATAGGCTTAAACCAACATGAACTGTTTGCTGTAAACTGAGAATTACCAATAGTAAATACATGCTTCATTTCATCAAGAGGTGAGTACACCCTCTAAACAGCACTACTGTAGCCCCGCATTACAGCAGTGCTTAATGAAAATCTAGGTCTTTGAATTCCCTTGCATTTGGAACCAAAGGAGACTCTTGAATCGTATCATGATTTCTAGGATGATTAACACAAACAGTAAGAAATTGGACTACTTTTCTCCCATCCTTGCTTTTGACTCTTGCATAAGCAGAACCATCATCAAGCACCTTTATTTCCATATGCACACATACAATATAGGGTTGTCCCAAAATCACTACATATGAGGAATTATCTTGCACAAAGAAGTGTTGCTCTTTCTGTACATCACCAATCCTCACTTTTACATTAGGACATGCAGCATAGAGCTCCCTTGAAGAATTATTTGCAGCCCTCATACGCCAACCATGATTAGTGTCCACAGGCCATGCACTATTTTCACATAATCCCTGCTCAATGACATTTATCTCAGACCCATGGTCAAGTAAAGCAACACAAGCAGTTTCACGTTCCCCTATTTTCACTACCATTTTAGTGGTAGCTCTAGCCCAATGATTTCTTGTGTAGTGACTTCGAGGAATAAATCCTAGAGTCGCTTCTCCATATTGTTGCATTTTCCTTACCCCACCATGCATATTGCTACAAGACAATGCATTTTCAGCCACTTTCTTCTCTTTTCCACACGCTGTCCATTGATTAGTAGCATCCTGCATAGACAATCCTGTACTTACTTCATGCTCATATTTAGCCCGAATACCCAACAAACAAGTTTCCTCTTCAAATTGCAGCAATGCACTAGTGGTATCACTAAGAAACAGACACTTCCTTTTAATTATGTCAATGATCTCATCATGAAATTCTCACTTGGCAATGCCAAGCACCTCTCCCAAGGTAAATTCCACCCGACTATTTAAGATCCGTTCGTCAAGAAACTTCTTAAGATATGTGGCTATCTCAATGTCAGATTGCAACTAATATCCTGGCTGCTTGTCCTTCTTTTTGCCCTCTTGTTTGTTATCCTGTTTTTGCTCCTGACTGACCTCTTCCATAACATGCTCGGGAGGTGGCTAATTTGCAGCTTTAGGCTGATCCACACTTCTTCTTGTCATTCTTTTAGATGTCCCTGCAATATCTTCATCTCTTTTTCGTTTTGTTTCCACAAGTACATCCATGTTTTGTACCTTTACTAAATATGCAATTTCGTAGCCACAAGACCCTTATTGGGTTGTAAAACCCACTCTTGAAAAGTCTTGCACGTAATCAAACCGGTGTCCTCAATGTAAAATTCTTCCATGAGTGTCTTCTTGAAGGCTACCCAGTATGCATCTTGCAAATATAATTCAGTAATCTGTGCTTTCAGTTCATAAACAGTAACATGTACAAAATACCGGCTCCATGCACATTGAGTCACCCCAAAGAATTCCATCTTCTGAGCATAGGTATATACATATGCAAATACGTTCCTGCCATTGAATAACTTCACCTCACGCTCAACTGCTTGCAAAGCATTCATCATAACACTTTCTGTTTGAGCTAAAGCTTGCATCACCTGTTGTTGTTGTTGTACCTACATAAGCATATTCATATTTTGCACCAACTGTTGCAAAACATCACTGGATAATGTATTCAAAGATTCTCCCATCTTGTCTTTCCTTCTTCTGACGACTTTTCACATCGGGTTCTCCAATGTCGAAGGGGTTTTTGTCGAAAGGTCGAATCCATCAGGGATCAAAAGTAGAAGGAAGTAGAGATAGAAGATGGAAGAGAAGATAGAGAATACCCAAGTGGTAAACACTACAAAGACAAATCACAATGAATTGAATCAATATGTATTGAAAGAACCAGGAATCTTTGCACTACTCAGAAGCAATCTCCAGGCATTAGATCTCCTAGTGCTTCTTGGTAGGACAAAATGTGTATCAAAATTCCAGGTCCTTCTTTGCTGCTCGGAACCCAAACCTGATGGCTCCGTTGGCTTTGAAAGGGGGTAAAACCCCAAGACACCTGGTCACGGATCTCCCAGATCACTCCTTCTTCTTTCAGTTCAATCTATAGTTTTCAGGCTGTCTACAGCGATCGCGATGCGGGCGATTTCGTCAATCTGTCCTTCTTGTGAAAATCCCCTAATTGGCTAAAAAAGCAACTAGCTTTTTGCATGCCATCCTAATCTAGAAGCTTTTTCTCAATTTTCCAAATTTTTACAATTAAAAATATCAAAAATAGACTAAAATTATCCAAAAATCTAGTATTTTTGGATAATCCATGCAACTCATACTAGTACTAATGGCTCAGATCACATTGACTCTCTAGATCAATAAAGAAGTTGGATGATGATTCATTCCATACTTTTTCACATTGTGTCATCATAACATCACGACAACATACATTCCACAGAACACTTATAGAGGCATAAAGAATAGAATAGAATAGGAACAGAAGAGGAACATAGGCTCTACAGAAGCTCAACAAAGGGTTACAAAAGGTCAACAGAAGGCATCAGAATCTCATAACTCATACTAAAACCATTCCCAACTATCAAAAACCATTCAATGAGCTTTCAAAAGACCTCAACTTCCATCAATCATCAATCCATGCTTCATGCAGGAGAAAAACATAACAAAACATAAGCTAAACAGAACCTATTAAAACATCACAGAGCATTATATCTCTACTAAGAATCATCATGAGCTTCCAAAAAATAATCAATCTCATCCAAAACACTTTCAAACACTTCCAAAACAACTAATCATCATTCAAAATCCTTCAAAATTCAAACATTCAGCCTTCAAAAACAACAAAAATCAACCAAAAAAGCCTAGTCAATTCAATATTCAACATCAACTCAAGAAGAGCTTTGAGATGAAGGACATGGGATAGGCCTCACATATTCTTGGGATGTGCGTTACATGCAATCACTCTAAGGGGCTCCTTCACTTGTTGTCGTGGTTTCATATGCAAGATGTTAAGACTATTGGATGTCATTACCTTCCCATGTGAAGGTTAGTCATGCAAATTGGCTGCACTCTGATAAGAAGATGACTAAGATTCCTTATGTGTTCACAGTGTCACTACAAGATATAGACCTTATACCGACGTTTAAAGCGACGAAAATACAAACAACAAAATTTGCCCCCATCATCGCAAAAAGCGTCGTTATTGACGACGCCATAGAAATGTCGCTATTGGCGTCGCTAAATGTGTTGCGACGCATATAGCGACGCAACCAGTAAATTTGCGACGCACATAGCGAGGCCAATAGCGATGTGAGCAGTAAATTTGTGACGCAAATAGCAATGGTAACTGGAAAAAAAAATTTGTAGCAGGGCAGCACACATATAGCACTGTGTGCTGTATGAGAGCCATACAAAATAGTTTCTGCACTACTGCATACAAAGCGCTTGCAAACAAAAAGAATGTATACTGAAATCATAAAACTGATACATGAAATAAATACATCATCGCATAAAATGTGATTGCTACAATCATGAAAGGATATCACTAATACATAGAAAATGTCTACATAGATCAGGCGACTAAAAACTAAAGGTGTGTGAGCTCCAAGGATCCAAGGGCGAGCTATAAATCCTCGTCCCCCGAAAGCTCGTCCCGCCGCAAAGGAGCATCGAACGGATTCTGCAGAAAAAGAAACAACATATCAATCCACCATACAATAATGCATTCAAATATCTCATGGTAACTACGGACAAGAAAGATGAGTGACTTACAGGGCCGCCGCGTCTATACAATCGATCGATCAATGCATTGAGACCGTGCCTCTCTGCATATCGAGTCTCAAGGCCTTGCGGATCGCGATTTGTAATGGAGTGCTGCAAAGAAAACAAAATGCTAACTGTTAGAAACATGATTGTCAGTACAAAGAATATTTCAAAAAAACAAACAAGCAAAACAAAAGAGAAACTTACAAAGTCCTCCAAATATGTCCCGTGCCCACCACTCCCAAGATGATGGACCACTCCGGCCTCGAGTCGTGCCCGTGCCCTCGTTGCCTCCCACTGCTGACTCTAACGTCCTGGCAAATCTGTAGCCTCCTCCCTCAGTTGGCGCCAGTCGTCTGCATCTAACCACTCGGGCTTTGCAGCCCCACTCTTGATTGCCTTGCGTGCGTCGGATCGTCTATGTGACATGTATGCACGCATGCAATCCATCATCAAGCCCGTAAAGAATCTATCTACTGCGACTGGCACCGGAAACTCCTCGTGCAAGGATGCTACTATGTAGTCCTTGCTCCCCTCTGGTATGTTCTTCCAATGATCCAGGACGTTGTGCCGAAAAACTTGTTGGCACAACTCTCTCATGCAAGCCATCACCCTCCTCCCCTCATCATTCATGATGATGGCTCCTGACCTACTATCAACCAGGTATCCATAACCCCTAGGAGTCTGCCTAAGATGGATCCTCTCCCATCTTCGTCCATGCTCCTGGGCATATCCAAGAGACCCCTCTGTATCCGGTGTACCGACAGGGGTAACCTCTCTCGGAGTGGCACTCAAAGGGGTGCCACCAAAGGGGGTGCCACCAAAAGGGGTGCCACCTGCTAACGACTGTGCAAAAGCCGGAGTAACTGGAGTAGACATCCCCACAGGTGTGACAAATCCTAGAGGTGACGCAGCTCCAGCTGAACGACGAGACGGAGACACCACATCCGTGTCTCCACAGCAGCACCCCCCTAATCCTGATGCAGTCCCTCCCTCTGGCCCAAGTCGTGAGCATCGAGATCGTCTGCTCGAAGCTGAAGCATCTGATCGCGCTGAAGCAGATCTAGCAGAGCGCCCTGACGAAGAACGAGACAGCTCCTGGTCTGCCATCTCTCTGAATCTCGCGAGCTGGTCTGGAGACATGCGTGCCATCATGTCCTGAAACTCCTCGTCGCTCATCCCTCGACTCATCCTGAAAATGTCACCTGCACAGATAAAAAATAGTGTTAGAATAATCAATTTAAACTATACAAAGCACAGTAATATAAATCATTTTTGAAAAATCCCTCTTAAAATACATATCTTATGTACCTTTATGGAAGATCTAAACAACGAATTGAGTAATACAATTCTCCAAGAATGAAGTATTCTATGGTCCCATGTTAATCTCTTGACACAACTCTGCATACACTGGAAGGTCGATAGACATGTCGCCACAAAAGAACGAGTCTGCCTCATTCTCAAAAAATTCTTGGACTACTATATTTCCATCATTATTAGCCGATGCGGGCTCCAAGCTTGCGGTGGCCTCCACCCCTTGTAATATCGACCCCTCTATTTGCATATTATCTTCATCTATGCCCGGAACATCTCTTTGATCATATACTCTCGCACTTCGAGGAGTTGAAGCTATAACATACCACCATTGAGGTTGTCGGGGGTTTGGATAGAAGATTACCTATTCACAAACACATACAAAGCGAGTTCAAACCATTGTGACATAAACCATGTCGTATTACAATTAGCAAGCCTAAGATTCTATGCACCTGTTCTCAGTGGGCTGGCAACACAAAGGTGTCGCGCAAATCCATCCATTTTTTTTCGGAATCTATTTTGAGAAATCCAAATGGACCTCGTCGAACTGTTGCTCTAGCTCCTCCAAGAACCACTTTGAACCACTGCACATCGAATAGTATCATGGAGAAGCTACGGTAATCCACCGTAATAATACTTTGCAAGTTCCCAAAATACTCCATCTCATCCACAACCGTGTTTGGATCCGTTGCTCGTCGCCGGCTCTCTTGCTCAAACCTTGCCATGACACCATAGTCCATTGTGGAGCGCATTTTGTCAATACGCTCCATGCGAAAATGCCGTCCGCGCGACCACGCTACACTATATATTTTGTACTGTACATTGAAACACTCAAATTAGATGACGCATATAAAATTTAGATACGACATATTCTAAACCCCACATCACCTTTGGACTACATCCCCTCGAGAACTCCCACTCCTCCATTGAGACCTCTGTCCCTTCGCTGGATGCTGCGGTCAAGGCTCCATGCAACCATCATGTTGACATAAACCACGGCATCTCCTCCATGCCTTTGGGATATCGAATCATTCGATGACGTGTACTGCGTCGGAATTCAGCTCGCTCTTCCTCTCGATCTTGCCTTGCAATCTGGTACTTGGCGAGCCATGTCTCCATGGAGGCATGGTGCAACATACAAAAGCGATTCACCTTCTCTTCCATTGAGGCATCCATTCTTTTTTCTATCCCATTTCCAACCACCACATCTCCAGTCAGTCTATCATCGTCCTTCAGCGTCCATAGCATTTCATTGTCTGGTTCCACCGTTGGTAGCCATTGTGAGATATGCACTAACACCTCTAACACCAACCAACCTTCCACCATGCTACCTTCTGGACGAGCTCGTTGTCGCACAAAGCCTTTCAGGGTTTTCATGAAGCTCTCCAGGAAGAACATCCATCGCATATGGACAGGTCCAGTAATCTCCAATTCGTCCACAAGATACACATGAAGGTGAACTTGTATCGTGAGCATGCTAGTGGGCAGGTATTTCTCAAAGAGACAGACCGTCTCCACTGCTCCTCGTCTCGCGGATTCAATAGAGGACATCTTAATCTCTTTCTGTGAGATCCATTGCACCAAAGTCGACAACTTGTAAATGGCCCTGCGAATTTCTGGAGTAAGGCATCCTGCGATCGCGATCGGTAGAACAAACTGCCATAAATGAGAAAGCATTATGAATAATGGCCACTTTTCAAATTGCAAGATGCACATGCTAATTACAATCCATTCTGTTCACAAACCTGACATATCTTATGCCAATCATGGGATTTTAGCCTCGACAATTGGTCATCTTTAGAAAATGCGGACCTGAGAGAACGCATCATACCCGTCGGAGTGTGGATAGACTTGATTACTTGCTTCACAATGCGCTCTTCTTTGGTGGACAAAACCCAAGGAGCGCGAGGAAGCTGCACTCCCTCTTCAGCACTCGACTGCGGCCAAAGCGCCTCCATCTTACCTACCTCCTTCAAATCCATTCGTGACCCTATAGTGTCTCTCTTTCCTGTGATGTGGTCCCATAGCAAGCTGCCCACATTCTTGAAAATATGCATGGGATCCAACAAGTGATTGACCTGTAAGTGGGTCCAATATGGCAACTCGTAGAAAACTGAGAACCGTCGCATTCCATTTGGATGTGATTTCGGGTTTACCATTTTCAGCTCGTACCAACTTGCAGCGTTCATACGTGTTGGAGGTCGTCCAAGAAAACCTTCCCTGAGTTCATGATCCTCCGACAAGAAAGCGGCGTGTCCTTGATATACCATCTTCTTCATGGTTCGTGACCTTCGGGAGTCTAACTGTGGCCCACACAATGGACATGCATGATAACCTGAGGTAACCAGACCTATAAGGTGAGCCACGACCTAGTGAATACTTGATTGAATGAAATAAAATATAGATATTACCAGCAAGAACGGAGGTCTGCTCACCTGAGCACTCTCCCAATCCTGGAAAGTCATGCATCATCCATATGAGAATGGCTCGAATGTTGGCTGACCGCCGACCATCGCGCCTACTCATATCTTGCACAGTGACCCCCTCCTCCCACAAAATCTTAAGCTCATCGACTAATGGACAAAGATACACGTCCATATTTTTTACTTTGTAGTGGCCCGGGATGAGCAAGCTAAGGATGAGATGTCCTTTCTTCGTAGAAAGCCATGGAGGGATGTTGTAGTTGACAAGCACTATAGGCCACACACTGTAAGAAGTCGAGCGCAGACCGAATGGGTTCACACCATCCATGGCGAGACCGAGCCGAAGATTCCTTGGCTCTCGCGCAAAGCCTGGGAAGGTAGAGTCAATGTGGCTCCATGCGCGCGAATCCGCTGATATTCGTTGAACTTCATCTGTGGACCTATTCTGCATATGCCACGTTGTCAAGCTTGCCATGCCAAACGTGCGAAACATGTGGTTTATGCAGGGGACGAGCGGAAAGTGTCTGAGAACTTTTTGAGGGATGGTTTGCCCTTACAAATCCTGTCGATACCTGTGAGCACCACACTTTGGACATGTCTCCATAGTCTCGTATTCATCTCGAAACAGTATGCAGTCGTTGATACATACATGGATGTTATTGTAGTCCATGCCAAGCTTCCGTAAAACATGTCGTGCATCATCACAAGACTCAAGCATGGTATTTGCAGGTGGTAATATATGATATTTCAATAACCTGAAAAAAATCATAAAACGCCTTGAAAAAGCACAAATGTTTGTAATAATAATGTTTTAAAAAAAATCAATGAAGCCTATGTGTAAGGTACCTGAATAACTCAGTCACACTCGTATCGCTCCAACCATATTTTGCTTGCACACTTAAGAGTGCAAGCAATGTCTTCAACCGAGATACTCGACACCCATCATATAATGGTATGGATGCTTCCTCTCTAAGTGGGTCAGATGTCTCAACATCCATGGGAATCAATGCATCGATCATTGCCTCCATCTCAGGCTCCAAGATTGTAGGTAGGTCGGGAAGGTTGTCTGTCTCCTCTAGCATTGACGGTATAGATGGGCCTTGCGAGTGGTGGATTGGCTCCTGCAATCCATCCATCGCACGTCCACGAACTCTTCTAATTGGCCGCAAAGGATGCACTCCCCCTTGGGTCGAGACATCACCCCCCTGGATAGAAAATTTGCCAACAAGACCCAATCTTATTGTGTATGGTTTTCAATTAGCTTGCAAGTACAATGCATGATTAATATTAACTTCAAATTACCATTTGCTGAAAATCCGCAATCGCCTGATCAATGATCTCAGATTGAAACTCGCCAAATCGTCGTACGTGTTCTATAGACAATCGGCGTTTTCGTCTAATTGCCAACTTGCATTGAGAGCAAGGACATGGGACATGCTGATTAAGATACGTCTCGCGATCTTGAACAATAAGACCTTCTTCGTTTTCCATCTTATCTACATTACAGCAAACAAGGCTTAAATGGATAGCTTTATGGAGATGTACATCAAGTTGCAAGTTGACCATAAATCTTGCATTGTACATAGTAGTTGAGAGATTTTTTAATGTTATATCTCGGCCTTGTATCATGCTCAAGGATTTATTTGTCCCGGTAGATAATTATTCATTATTATAAAAAACTGCACTAGAGGGCTTTGAGTATAAGTAATCCATTTATGAGCATCATTGAGGATCTCTTAGTCTAATAATAAATCAGTCTCAACAAAAAGCATCTTAGAAATGTGGTTTTTTTGTCCTAGGATCGCGTATTAAAATTAATGCCATCTATGAAATTTATCAACTATAGTAATAAAATTTATTTCAATCAATTCTACTCATAGTCATAAGACCTGAGAGAAAATATCCTATACTCAATTTAAGGGATTCTTCTTCTATAACAATACTTTTGGGTTCATTTTGATGAAGTACCGTAATGACCATTAGCTAGGGTATCATTTTCTTTTAGTCCTTCCGTTGACTAGTTGGCATGATTTCTAATTTGTTATGCCTATAAAGTTAATACAAAAACAATGAATTATGCATATCACAATTAGATCCCCTACTTGGACATTATGAAGGACATGACCAATTTTAAGCCATCTTAAAGAGTCACCAATGCACATGGCCCATGGCAAAGCACATTGCATACCATTATCGATAAGTCTATTATCGTGCATCTTAAATCTCCTAATTAGACTTTATAAATGGTATGACTAATTTTTAGCCCCCTTAAGGAGTCGATGTAATGGTACCCATAAAAAACGTAAAGTGGATACCATTACCATAATCATGGATATGCTATCATTCCAATATATGTTATCTTTCTCTTTCTCTCCCTCTCCCTCCCTCTCTTTCTCTTTCTCTCGTATTTCCTCTCCCTCTCACAATATATCTTAACACTCTCCAAAAACAAAAGGGAGAGGGAGAGAGAGAATGCACTCTCCCTCCCTCTCCCTCTCCCTCTCCCTCTCCCTCTCTTTCTCTTTCTCTCCCTCTCTCTCCCTCTCCCTCTCCCTCTCTTTCTCTCTTTGTCTCTCATTTCCTCTCCTAAACAAGCAAAAAAAAAAGTGATTCAAACATTAAACAAGCAAGAGGGAGAGTGAGAGAGAGAATGCACTCTCCCTCCCTCTCCCTCTCTTTCTCTTTCTCTTTCTCTCCCTCTCTCATTTCCTTCCCCTCCCTCTCCCTCTCCCTCTCTTTCTCTCTAATTTCCTAAACAAGCAAAAAATAAAGTGATTTAAACATTAAACAAGCAAAAGGGAGAGGGAGAGAGAAAATGCACTCTCCCTCTCTTTCTCTTTCTCTCCCTCTCTCATTTCCTTCCCCTCCCTCTCCCTCTCCCTCTCTTTCTCTCCCTCTCTCTCGTTTCCTCTCCTAAACAAGCAAAAAAGAAAGTGATTTAAACATTAAACAAGCAAAAGGGAGAGGGAGAGAGAGAATGCACTCTCCCTCTCCCTCTCTTTCTCTTTCTCTCCTTCTCTCATTTCCTCCCCCTCCCTCTCCCTCTCCCTCTCCCTCTCTTTCTCTTTCTCTCCCTCTCTCTCCCTCTCCCTCTTTTTCTCTCTCATTTCCTCTCCTAAACAAGCAAAAGAGAGTGATTTAAACCTTAAACAAGCAAAAGAAAGAGAGAGGGAGACTCACCGATGAGATATGGCGAGCATGGGGCGGCTCCTCTTTGCGATAAAGGCTCCTCCTCTCCTTCGCGAACAACGGCGGCGGCGGCAAGTCTTCTTCCTCTCCTTCTCTCACGACGGTTGCTCTCTCCCTCGCTCTCGCTCTCAAAACTCACAAGCCGCAAACGCGAAATGAAAACCGCGCTCGGTTTCGGCCGCTTTTTTTCCCTGTGGAGTGTCGCTATTTGCGACGCAAATAGCGACACTATTAGCGACACCAATAGCGACGCCAATAGCGACGCCGCTATCCGCCGTCGCTAATCAGCGTCGCTACTAGCTCAAATCCTTGTAGTGTGTGTAGTTTAATGTATGCCATGATAGCCACTCTTCCTAACATAGCATTTGCAGTGGGAGTTGTGGCACGCCATATGGCTACAACTGGTAGACAACATTGAAATGCCGTCAAGGGTATCATGAGGTACCTTAAAGGACTACATACATGTGCATATATTATGGTAGCCATGATACAAGAATCATAGGGTACAGTGACTATGATTATGCAGGACATGCAAAAAATAGGAAGTCCACCTCTAGCTATGGCTTCATCTTTGTTGGAGATGTTTCTTGGATGTCCAGGGTGTAGAAATGCATGGTCCTATCTACTACAGAGACAAAGTATGTTGCAGCCCACTGAGGCTCACAAGGAGGCTCTCTATTTAGGCTGTCTAGTGGTAGACCGTGGTATTACTGATGTGGTCTCTACTCTATATTTGGATTCTATGACTACTATTCAATTGGCCAAGAATCTGGTCTTTCGTGTGAAGACAAAACACATTGAGGTGTGCTACTAGTTTATCCAAGAGGTCATTGAGGATAAGTCTATTATGCTTGTCAAGATCTCAACTGATCAAAATCTTACAAATCTGCTCACTAAAAGTCTCTCAATAGAGTATTTTACCTTCCTCGGGACGTTGATGAGCATTGGATGATCTAATGTCTTTCCTCATCTTGTTGTACTTTATGTACGCTTATACTTTGTCACTTTTTTATTGTTCTCTCATCGCTAAGTAGAAATTTTCCTTTAATTGGGAGGTTCTTGGGGGTAAAGGCACATGTGCCTAGTCACCCATATATTAGTTATACTAACAGTATGGACACACATGTACACTGCAGGTGGTGGGTGCCCATTACTATCACTTCATTCTTTATTCTTTCAATGACATTTGAATAAGGGAAGGTCAATCACACATTGTGACTATTGGAGTTTCCATATATTGTGTCTCTCTCCTATTGCTCTTGCTCCTTCCACCATAGTTCTTACTTCTGCTCATGTGTTTCCACTCTAGGCTCCCTCCCTTCAACTCTTTTCAAGTTAGTGTAATGAAAAGCATATTCTATGCATAATGTGACTAGGTTATGGCTATTCATTTTCTTGATTTCTTGTAAGTATTGGATATATTTTTTCTTCAGAGGTTAGCTTCATTACAATGGTATTAGAGCATGTATTTGATCCAGCCATGATGACATTTTCAAGCTTTTATTTGGTTCTAAGATGGAAGATTGATTGCATCAATTGAAGATCTTATCACTATCTACTTATTTTCCATAATCATGACTAGACAGCCTCCATTATAGTAAACGACGGTCATTTTAAAGGATTTGGCCAAGATTTTGAGGAAAATGGTGGTAATCCTATCAATTTGGTATATTGTCATCAAAGTTGGAGTCGTTTTGAAGGATTTGCAACAAAGAGAAGCCTACAAGAGACAAAGACCACTAAAATCACTTCTACTTTTTGGAGCAATGTTTCTTCTTTCCCTTCTCAAGCTTGCTTCAAGGTCCCATGGTGGATTTCCACTCATAACTTCTTATTTGAGCATCTAGGACTTGAAAGTCTTTGTTGTCTTAACTCTTCATGCTTCATGGAGCCTATTGATTACCATTTTAGAGGGCTAATTCAGCCACATTGATAGCAGCAGATGAACTCAAAATGCACTATCATCCAAGCCTATTCAACTACAATACAACTTCTAAAGCCTCTAATTTCTTGGCTTAGCCAACATATTGTGAGCTTCTCTAGCATTAAATGAAGGCATTCCTCTACTTTTTTCTTTGGCTATTTCATGTTCTTCATAATTCCTATGGTAAAACTTGGATAGTACTATTTCATTACTAAAATCTCAAAGATTTGGAGGGGATCCATCACTTCAAGGCTTCAGGGATTACTCTTCTATACTTGTGGCAACTCATCGAGTCAAGATTGAGTCATATTCTCTTCCATTGAGCCATCTACTAGTCCCTATCTCATAGAACAAATAGGGCACCCATGAATCTTAATTCCAAGCTCTCTGATTTTCAATTATATCTTCAAATATTGGTTCTATCTCAATTTTACCATACTCAAGGCATGCTATTATGCAAGGATTTAGCATTTTCCCTTTCAATTGGATCCGTAGTCTTCATCAAGACTCTATGGACAACAAAGTACTTCAAAGATTTTCTTAAATCTTGAGAATTTTTTAAGTAAATCCTTCAATCTTCATCAATTCAGTCTAGCAAAACAATCTTATTTAAGCATTAAGCAAGAATTCATGCTTGGAAGCATTCTTATATGCTTGAGGCTTCAATGGTAGCCTTATTTGGGGGTTTTTTCTAACATCTCAAATTCTTCATCACAAGGATTAAGATGACTTGAAGATCATTGGAAAAGGAATCTATATCAATCTTGGACCACCCATTCTATGAGATTCAATTGGAATTGATGCATCAAGTCACCAATAAGCCTACAAAGAGATACATGAGTGGAGATTCAAGACATCTTAATGATTTATAAAAATTGAGGGCAATATTCAATAATTACAAGTTAATTGTAGGGCTCTAAACATGTTATTATAGGCCCCTATAAGTACCCATCCATAGGTGTTTATAGGTGCTTACAAGACTCATAAGAATTAATGTAAAGAATTTTCAGTATTCTTTTGATCCCTACAAGTTCCTAATAGTTCCTAATAGTTCCTACAAGTTCCTCTACAGTCTTTATAGGTGCTATATTGTTTCCCAAGGGTTTATAGGAGCTCAACACGGATGACATGTTGTTACAAATATAAATAGGGTAAAATCAAGGTGATGTCTTATTCTGGACAGTTTTAGAAAAGTGGTTACAAAAATGTGTAGTATGATTCTAACAAAAAATTTTGAAGTAACAACCTGTAGAGGACATTGTATCTCTTTTTTGAATTAAAAATCTCGTCATTTGGACATCTAGATCAAAAGATATTGCTAAAAAATTATTACTTGGTCAAGTAGATGTTGAGATATTGAGCTCCACTCGTGATACGCCAGGGTGACCATTGTGCATTTATGTCACCGACGTGTCAGTTGCAGATGTGGTTGATACACCGCCCATGAATAATAGCTACATGATAGCTATCCTTATCTACTCTACTTCGTGGCTCAGTTAGCATGCCACCTTAGTTAGTTGAGTTTGGTTTGAGACCCATATATAGGGTTCTTCTATTTCTTTGTACTAGAGTTCTTTTGGCTTACACAACTAAGAAGAGGAAAACTGTTTTCAGCCTCCACCTCTGTGTGTATTCCCCCATTGTGCAAGCAAGAAAGCTACAAGTGAGACTCCTTCCTTCTCTCCCACAATCTTGACATGGTATCAGAGCCTTGTTCGTGGTAAGGAGCTCAAGAAAGCAAGCCAAGCTCGCGGTGTTCTGGTAAGAGGAGCAGTGTTGCTTTCATTTTCTGTTTTGGGAGCAGATCTCTGTAGGTAGAACAGCCGGAAAGTGCAGGAGTGCATTGTCTCAGGTTGAGACGCCCTTTGCGGTGAAGCAAGAGGACAGTATATGCTGCGGGTAACGGCTTTAGCCCTTGGCGACCTTGTTTTTTTGATTTGGGGCCATTTCGGGGCCTGTTTTGGAGGCGGAAGTTTTCTGCACGCACTCAGGAAAAGGCCTAGTTTTATGCTGTGCAGCCACTGTTCTACAGGTCGGTGAATAGTTACTGTAAAAATTGCATTGTATGCTTGTGCGCAGAGACATTGGGAGTTACAGAATCATCCCTGTTGCCTGTTGATGCAAAATCGTCACTAGGAAGTGACTGTGTGGTCAAATACCACTTTCGCCAGTTTTGCAGATTTTCCCTTGTGAGGGTGAAGCTGTGGTTTTTGCAGTGACAGAATTTTTTGCATTCTTCTGTAATGGCATCTGATTCTCTTTCACAGATTGTCACTGAAAAGCTTGACAAGAACAACTTCCAAGCATGGAAGTTTAGAATGACAAATTTCCTTATGGGAAAAGGATATTGGAAATTTGGTGCAGGAAATGAAGAAGAACCAGTTCTTCCTGATATTCCCAATCAACAGCAAATGCAGGCATTTAAAGCATGGCATGAGAGAGCCAGGAAAGTTATGTATTGGCTGTCTATCCGCATTTCAGACTCTATGATTGTGCATATTCAGGATTCAAGTACGCCAAAGGAGGCATGGGATACTTTGTCAAAAATGTATAGCACAAATACGCAAGCCAGGAAAATGCAGCTCAAGCAAGAGTTGCACAATGTGCAAAGAGAAAATATGAGCATCAACGACTACCACATGAAGGTGAAGAAGATTGCAGATGCACTTGCTTCCATTGGGTCACCAGTGGAAGATGATGATTCAGTTTCTGTGACCTTGAATGGTCTAGGAAAGGATTATGCACAGTTTCGGACATCCATTTCAGTTCGTGAAAGATTTCCTGATTTTGAGGAGTTGATTGCTCTTCTAATTTCTGAGGAACAGAGAAATGGTGGTGCATCTTCTTCAGGAGGAACTTCAAAAGAAGCTGTCTTCTACTCAAATGCTGGAAGAGGTAGAGGCAGAGGTAGAGGAGGCCGATTTGGAGGCCGTGGTAGAAATCAGAATATGCAGCAAACTCAAGAAAACCAGTCCTATGGAGGAGGACGTGGTAACTCTAGAGGCAGGGAGAGCCAAAGAGGTCGTGGTGGATGGCAAAGAGGTCAAAATGCAAACAGTATTGTTGAATGCTACTACTGTGGTAAAATGGGTCATATGGCTAAAGACTGCTATAAAAAGCAGAATGACATCATGAATGGAAAACTGCAACAAGGGAATTATGCATCTTCTAACAAACAGGGTGATGACAGAAATGAGTATTTGTTCATGGTGCAACACATGAACAATTCTGTGACAAGTGCAAAAGAAAGCAATGATGTATGGTATGTTGACTCAGGTGCATCAAACCACATGACAGGTCATGCAGAATGGATGGAGGATGCAAGGAAAATGGAAAAACCAGGATTTGTGAAGACTGGTGATGATACTGTACATCCTATTGTGCAGATTGGAAAAATTCCCTTGTCTATGCAGGATGGGAAAAAGAAATACCTGTCCGATGTATTTCATGTCCCGAATATCACCAAGAATCTGTTTCTATCGGTCAAATGGTGGAGCAGGGCTTGCAGGTCAGATTTAATCCTCATGGATGCTTTGTTGAGGATATGAAAAATAAAGGTCGCTTGATAGCAAAAGGAAAGAAGAAGGGCAGAATGTTTGCGTTGGATGCAGACATGTCTGAATTGAGTGCAGCAATGTTTGCACATGGGACCGGTGTAGTTGTAGATATTGATATCTGGCATAAACGCATTGGTCATGTTAATGTACAGCGACTTAAATCAATGCAGGCCCAAAATATTGTTGCAGGATTGCCAAAATTCAAGGTTGCAGAAATGCATAAGGTATGTGAAGCCTGTTAGTTTGGAAAACAGGCAAGGAAACCATTTCCTAGACATGTTCAAGAGAGTGAGAAGCCATTGGAATTAATCCACTCTAATGTGTGGACTACTAAAGCTGCATCTCTTGGAGACTGTCATTATTTTGTCACTTTTATTGATGACTATAGCAGAAAAGTTTGGGTGTATTTTATGAAAAAGAAAAGTGAAGTTTTTGGGCATTTCAAAACCCTTAAAGCTATGGCTGAAAAAGAAATAGGTCTGCAAATAAAATGCCTAAGGTCAGATGGAGGGGGAGAGTACCTCTCAAATGAGTTTGCAAAGTTCTTGTAGGAGCATGGCATAAAGCAGCAATATTCATGCAGTTATATCCCACAACAAAATGGAATTGCAGAAAGGAAAAACAGGCATATTGGAGAGGTATCTCGTGCCATGCTCAATGAAAAAGACTTGCCAGATTTTTATTGGGCTGAAGCAGTTGCTACAGCAGTCTACATAATGAACAGGACTCCCACTGCAGCAATACATGGAATGACTCCAGAGGAGAGGTATACTGGTAGGAAACCAGATATTTCTCATTTGAAAATTTTTTGTTGCATTGCCTATGTACATGTGCCAGATGAGCTGAGATCCAAGTTGGATCCAAAAGCTGAGAAGTGCATCTTTATTGGTTACTCTCTGCAGCAAAAAGGGTATAGATGCTATAACCCTTCTACTCGTAAGTTTACAGTGAGCAGAGATGTTGTTTTTGATGAGATGAGTAGCTGGTATAAACCAGTAAATGTGATTGATGATGTAGATGCACAAAATGGTAACGCTACACAAAATTCACAACAGCAGTCACAAAATATTAGTGGACCTGGAGCGTCCTCTAGCAGTGGTTCACATTCTTCACCATGGACAGGCAGATTGAGATTAGGAGAATCTTCTCAAAGCAATGCAGATAGTGGTATGCAGGTATCACGAAAAGGAAAAGAGAAGGTTGATCAGCCCATGTTTGATGTGAATGCAGGTCACTCTTATGTGGATGGTGAATCCAGTGGCTCAGAACAGAGCATTGATGATGAGTTGGGTATTCCTTCTATTGTTACAGCTGGAGTAAGGAAGACCAGGGATGTTTTGAGAGCACCTGGGAGTGAATCTACTTTACGCAGGTCTACGAGAGCTAGGTATCCTGTGGATAGGCTGAAATATGATGGATTTACAGCCATTCACTATGCATATATGGTCAAAGTGATACAGGAACCAGAACCCACTTCTTTTGAGCAAGCCATGGAAAAAGAAAAATGGGAGAAAGCCATGGATGAAGAAATGGATGCCTTGGAAGCAAATGCTACATGGGAATTGGTACCTTTGCCTAAAGGTAAAAATGCAATTGGTTGTAAGTGGGTTTATAAGGTGAAGCACAATGCAGAGAAATGGATGCCTTGGAAGCAAATGCTACATGGGAATTGGTACCTTTGCCTAAAGGTAAAAATGCAATTGGTTGTAAGTGGGTTTATAAGGTGAAGCACAATGCAGATGGTTCTGTGAATAGATACAAGGCAAGATTAGTAGTCAAGGGGTATGCACAAACATATGGCATTGACTATGAAGAAACATTCAGTCCGGTTGCAAGGATGGCAACCGTAAGAGCAGTCATTGCTATGGCTGCATCAAAGGGATGGTCTTTACATCAGATGGATGTAAAGAATGCCTTCTTGCATGGTGATTTGCAAGAAGAGGTCTATATGGAGCAGCCACCAGGTTATGTGCATGATGTTCATCCTGAGTTTATTTGCAGGTTGAAGAAAGCCTTGTATGGCTTGAAGCAAGCACCTAGAGCATGGTCTGACAAGATAGGACAGTATCTTGTCACTATTGGCTTTCAGATTTCCAAGGCAGATTTCTCACTTTATGTGAGAAAAACAGAGAAAGGTATTATGCTGCTTGTCATTTATGTTGATGATTTGATTATGACAGGTGACAGTGATGAAGATATCCTTCATGTGAAAATGCTATTGAAGCAGAAGTTTGAGATGAAGGATTTGGGAGAGCTGCGTTATTTCTTGGGCATTGAGGTGATTAGATCACCAAGTGGGATACAGCTCTTGCAGAGGCAGTATGGATTGGATATGCTTTCCAAATATGGGATGACAGGTTGTAAGCCTATTTCAGTTCCTTTGGAGCAGAATGTGAAGCTAAGCGCAGATGTAGGTGAGCTTCTGGAAGACCCCACTATGTACAAACGCATAGTAGGAAGCTTGATTTATATGACTATTACCAGGCCAGATTTGAGCTATGTTGTTGGATTGGTAAGTCAGTTTATGCAGGCTCCAAGAAAACCACATTTGGATGCGGCTAGACGCATACTCAGGTATGTGAAGTCCACATTGCAGTATGGACTATTTTATGAGACTGGGGTTCAGATACAGTTGCATGGATACACTGATGCTGATTGGGCTGGTAGTATTTCTGATAGACGATCTACCAGTGGATATGTGTTCTCTTTTGGGAGTGCTGCAGTCAC
The DNA here is from genome assembly GCF_053477565.2 of Lygodium microphyllum. Lineage (NCBI taxonomy): Eukaryota > Viridiplantae > Streptophyta > Polypodiopsida > Schizaeales > Lygodiaceae > Lygodium > Lygodium microphyllum. The sequence goes on from NC_141137.1 coordinate 71,171, forward strand.
TTGGAGCAGCAAGAAACAGCCTACAGTTACCTTGTCGAGCACAAAGGCTGAGTACAGGGGTGCAGCAATGGCTGCATGTGAGGTAGCTTGGTTGCATAAGCTACTTTATGATATGCATCAGTCTACAGATGGGCCAGTTGTCATTTATTGTGACAACATGAGTAGTATACACTTGGCAAATAACCCAGTCTATCATGCTAGAAAAAGCACATTGAGGTCCATTATCACTATGTGCGAGAGAGGGTTTTACTAGGTCTTATTGATCTAGTTTATGTCAGCACAGAGGATCAGGTAGCTGACATATTTACGAAGGCATTGGGCGCAGAGAAGCTGCGCAAGTTCAGAGACCTGCTTGGTGTGTAGGAATTGGGATTGAGCTCGAGGGGGAGTGTTGAGATATCGAGCTCCACTCGTGATACGCCAGGGTGACCGTTGTGCATTTATGTCACCGACGTGTCAGTTGCAGATGTGGTTGATACACCGCCCATGAATAATAGCTACATGATAGCTATCCTTATCTACTCTACTTCGTGGCTCAGTTAGTATGCCACCTTAGTTAGTTGAGTTTGGTTTGAGACCCATATATAGGGTTCTTCTATTTCTTTGTACTAGAGTTCTTTTGGCTTACACAACTAAGAAGAGGAAAACTGTTTTCAACCTCCACCTCTGTGTGTATTCCCCCATTGTGCAAGCAAGAAAGCTACAAGTGAGACTCCTTCCTTCTCTCCCACAATCTTGACAGTAGATAGCATTCTAACACATTTGGGAACAAGAGAAAAAATCAAATGATGGATGCTATCAATGAAGATGTAAGGACCTATGAAACTCTGAAAAATCCTTCCAATGTTACCATAAACCATGAGCAAGATGACATGGGAGTTGGTATGTCTAATGTGCAAAATTCCCATCATTTGGATGAGGTCATCAATCTATCTCATGATTCCAATGGCTATCATCAATTTTCAAATGAAATAAAGTGCATGAACAAAGGGATTCAACAACTTCATAGAAGTATAGACACAAAGCTTGACAAGTTAATAGATTCATCCACTATGTTTAGTGACAAATTTACTCCTACAATATCTCCCACCATTTCAAACTTAGTTCCAACTAAGCCTACCTTGTCAAAAAACTAAATCAATGTATGGACCAAATTGTTAAATAGTTGAACCATCAAGGTTCAGAGACTATTAATGGTCCAAGGCCTCACAAAGACTATGGATTACACCCATCATGTATGCAGCATGGTTATGGTTATGGTTATGGGTAGCAGCATGCTTATTCCTATGATCATGATCATCACACACTTAAGTCATGTTCTTATGGAAAACATGTATACATATATGGGCAAGTAGCATACAAATGATCATGCATGTGGACAATAAGAGGATAATCATCACTCTTTTGGAATGATTTCTTATGATCAGTATTCTTCCGAGAAACACTCACAATAACTTGAACATCCCATCTCTTCTAGACAGCATCATTCATTAGAACATCCTAGCTCTATTGGATAGCATTCATGTGTTCAAGGGTACAATGATGAGAAAGAAAATGTGTTTCAAGCAAATCCTTCTTTGGAATTGTATGCAAAGGAGTGTGGTACTTCTCATACAATAAGATATGGAAGTCTCCTTCATGTTGTTGTAGTCGCTACACATATGTAAGATCATGAGTTTATTGAAGAAGATCATAATAGGGAAGCAAACCATGAAGACCATGAGGTTGAAGTTATTGAAGAAAAATTGGATGAGGAGTTTTTTGAAAATCTTGATCAATATCAAGATAATGATTATGTACAATAGTTGCATCTTGATGATTTTGAGTAGTTTAATGAAGAGCTTAATGATGATGTAAATCAACCCATGTCTAATGAAGACATAAATTAGCTTAGGGAAGAGTTTGATGTTCTATCTAAAACAAGTGATCATGAATATTCATATTATTTGGATGTCAATGATTTTGATTTTGTGGATGATAAAAATTTTGATCCAAGAGCTAGAGAGAATATGGATGCTTTTCGATATGATGGTTATGATGTAGATGATGATTGCTATGATGGAATACCTTTTGATCCAAGTGGTTTTACTTCAGTAACACACTTCTTGATGGTGGCAAGTTTCAATGTACCTTAGCCTCTACTTTTGTTTCTAAACCTTTCAAAAGTGCCATGAAAACTCACAAATTTTGATACACGTTGACTCAAAATGTTGATTCAAGTCTCTAAATTTTGAGTCATTCTGACTCGAGGCTCTAAATCTATTTTCATTTAACGATATGGTCCATAGATCTCAAAGCTAGGTATTAAGGTCGTATGGCCAATGTCTTTTTCAACATAGCTAAAAAAACACTATTATCTAAGTTTCATGTATTACGAGATATAGTAGAGTTGTATATCATGATTTATTTATCTTTGTCTTTAGATAGATTCTAGAGTCTCCAAACTTTGTAAGTCACCAAAAAGATTTATACAATATTTAATCATTGTCCTTTAGGATTGAAATTTTTATTTAATGAAATTTCTCAATTTTAAAAGCTCAAAAAGTCAATAACTTATACTCTAATTAGGTGCATGTATATTGTAGACTCCAAAATTGTTTAGGAGAGAGAATCATATTAAACTCTACCACCTATCATAATAGAGACAAAAATTCTAATGAGTAGTTCAACCAATAGAAATGAAGTTAATATCTTGAACTTGACATCATATGCTTAAAGTATTTAAGATATTAGTAACAAACATAAAAACTTATTCACATACTTTATATGATCTATGTATTTATTCAACATTATTATAACAGGATAAGCCCACAAAAGTAGCACTATAAACCACGATAAGGAAGAGCAACATGTAGGCCAATGCATTTATGAGCAAGTATTACCACATTTATTCTATATCTTTTCACATTTATTATCCCCTTTCTAGAGGATACTCTACTTGGAGCTTATATATTGCAAGGCTAGACATTCGATGGATAATGGCCACAATTGTGATTGTAAGATTGTAACAAGGTTATAATAAACATGGAAGATGGTCAATTTTATCACTACATTAACGTTTCAAGTATTATGAAAACTACTAATAAAATAGGAAAAAAGATTTTTTTTGTTTATAATTGTGGCTAAAGGCATGTTACAATAAAAATTAGAGATTATAGTGGATTATATTATTAGTGTAAGAGGAGAGAGAATGTGGATCTCTTCTTAATGGTAAATCAAAGTTGCTAAATCTATAACATTATTTCTACAAAAAATTATCATATTTGGAAACCTATCAAATGTTGAGAATAAATATTATTTAGGCAAAGAAGAGTTTGTAGGTCCCCCTTAAGCATGATAGTATACTTGTAGTTCATATACTACTAGAAATCTAATCAACAAGACAAGTACAACTATGAATGCAAGATTTTGATAGGGTATCACATGCATGGGAGATGGTCTTATCCACCTGATATATGAAGATTTAAATGATTACATCAACCACTAACAAATGTGCACTTTGTCTCAAGTAAATTTTGTTATAGATGTGTAGCTTGTCTATAATAAGGCTAGCACATTTATGATCCAAGTGTTATTGCATTTAAATTGTAGAGGATTCATGTTTATGCCAATGCTCACCCACACATTTGTACTAATAAACAAAAACCAAAAAACAAATAGAAAACCCCTTAAAAACAAACATAAACATAAACCCTAAACAGGAATAGAAATCCTAAGCCCTAAAAAGAAAAGAAAATTATATAGACTATGGATTCTTAAAATATAGGAAGTGAAGCATACCTTGGATCTTTTGAGAATAGCATTCCTTGCCCTTGCAAAGGCTCTTGCACCTTGGATGTAAGTTGTGGAACCTTGCAACATCTTCCCTCCTCCCCTCCCTCTCTCTTCTTTGTATGTATGTGTTGAGAATAGCAAATGATACTTGATACGTATGCCCATAGAGGCTGGATGTGTGCCCAAAAGAGGCTTGCCCATAAGTTGCCTTGTATGAAAGAATTGACAAATGATGTATGCTCCAGGAAGAGATGTCATAAATCCCATATGCACAATGAGGAGAGTGGAACAATCCAACTACTACTGCAAATCATTGTACTTACAATATGAATAATGATATATGATGGTACTTTTGTCCTTTCAATTAAGTGTTTGAGTCATTGTCCAACCACACAAGACTGTGTTTATGAGTCCAAGTCTCAATATTGGAACCTAATTCACTTGTGTGGCATTCTATCTTCAACTCTATGTCTTCATGAGTTCACTTTATCTCTTCAAGCCACCATAGCCATGTTCTTGATCCATTCTTTTGACATGGTTTTAGAGCTCAGCTGAGCATGGCCCAACTCAATCTAGCTCTCCTCTTTGCTCTCTCAAGCTTTCTTAACTTCAGTCCAACTCAATGCTAGCTTATGACTTGATATTCACCTCTAACTTCATTCCAGCTTTCATGGCTGCCATAGCCAGAACATTACCTACCCTACTTTAAGCAACTGGATCTCTCTCTATAGACCATAACTTCCAATGATTTCTTCTAGGAAAGTGTTTCCTGAAATCCCAAAGCTTCTTTGTGGTACATCAAACACCAACATTGTCCTAGCATTACGTGTCTTTACAGTTATTTCTCAAAATTGCACCAATTCCAATCCATACATAGGTTTGTCTCCTATGCTACGCGATTTACCCTGTGAGTATAGGACTTTGGAAGCTCAGTATGTAAGCCTACTCCCATGAAATATCTCTTGCAATGATCAATTATTTGAGTTGCACGACCTGAAAGAACAATCACTTGTCAAAACCTAAAAAGAAGAAGCCATAGCCAAAGCTTCAAAGCTTGATATTTTCACTATCTCTTCTCACTGAAACTATCAGCAGTGATTTTAATCACTGAGCTACACTCTCTAAAGCTCACTACAAATCTGGAAGTGCTTGAGTAAGCTCAGAAGTCATCCACAAAGTTCATGAGAAATCACCAACATTCAACACTAAGCTCAAGCATAGTATCCATTGATACTCAATTAGTGTTATTTGGCACTAATCTACTTGTGTTCTTGGGCAACTCACTTTCTAGTATTATCTTAGCTATTTGAAGCTAATCAACATGGCAGAACTTGAGGAAATAGCCAAGTTCAATGGAGGAGGCTTTCATGCCTGGAAGGAGAAGACCATGTACCACCTTATGCAGAAGGACTTGTGGAATCTGTTTGAGGATTATGCAGATAGCAAGATGGAAGATGATGAAGACAAGTTTGTTGAAGAAGACAAACTCAAGACAAAGGAGTGGAAATAGACGAACAGCAAGGCTCCAAGAATCATTGCCTAGGGACTATCTGATGATATATTGCACCATATCTCTGGCATCAAAGATGCTAAAAAGGCTTGGGATGAGATTGACAAGATCTTTGGAAGTCAAGCCAAAAACTCTAAGGTCAAGTTTTCAATGCAATTCTATAAGCTTGGCATAAAAAATAGCACTTCAATGACTATGCATATTAACAAATTCAAAAGTCTAAAAACTCAACTTGCCACTTTGAAAAAAAAAAATAGATGAAGATGAATCCATTGTTGTGCTCCTTGTTAGTGTAAACCAAGATCCTTATGAAAATCTTGTCTCTACTCTCAGCAATGTACCTAATCTGTCACAAAAAGGTATTGAGCACTCTCTTCTTAATGAAGAGAATAAACAAAAAAACAAGAATGCAAAAGATGGTGTCCCATCATCTCGAAAAAATCTCTTATACACCAAAGGAGCTGCTGGAGCAAAAGGCCGAGGCTAAGGATTCAACTCTGACAACAAAGATCAAATGACATGTCATTATTGTGATAAGACTGACCATATAGCCAATGAATGTTTCCACCATAAAAGAGCACAAAAAGTGCAGAATGGTAACCATTAAAATTAGTTCATGAATGAAAGAGAAGAAGAAGAAGATGCTTCTACCACCATCAACAACAACTTTAACATATTGTTTTGAAAAAATTATCTTTCCCATTGTGGATTTTTTTGTTTCCCTTAGTGGATTTTCTTTGTAGAATAGGACCCCTGCCAAAGATGTAAAGTGTCAAGCTTTAACTTGACTAGGCTGCCTATGAGCTAGTCTCATGGGCCATGTTATCATGTAAAGAGGGAAAAATCCAACAAGTGTAGGAACTCATCATTTGAGGGGGGGTGTTGAGAATAGCAAATGATACTTGATATTTATGCCCATAGAGGCTAGATGTGTGTCCAAAAGAGGCTTGCCCATAAGTGGCTTTGTATGAAAGAACTAGCAAATGATGTATGCTCCAGGAAGAGATGTCCTGAATCCCATATGCACAGTGAGGAGAGTGGAACAACCTAACTATTATAAAGCATTGTACTTACAAGATGAGTAATGATATATGATGGTACTTTTGTCATTTCAGTTAAGTGTCTAAGTCATTGTCCAACCACACAAGACTGTGTTTATGAGCAAGTCTCAATCTTGGAACCTAATTCACTTGTGTGACATTATATCTTCAACTCTATGTCTTCATGAGTTCACTCTATCTCTAAAAGCCACCATACCCATGCTCTAGATCCGTTCTTCTAACAGTATGTGCATGTATATGTGCATGATTTATATACCTACTTACTATGTGTTTGCCCTAGATCTCCTTGGTTTTTGCTCTTGAGATGGAAACATTCAAGTCATGGATATTTCAAAATGTAAACCTCTAAATATACATTATAAAATGCATGTAAAAATATCATTTTTTCACGTTTAAGAGTGTGTCTCAACTCACGTAAGTTCTCTTTCATTGGTCAAATATTTAAACACAATTTTAAACCTGCAATTAAATATATCTACTAATGCCCATCACACCTATGCTTACATTTTGTTGTAATGCATGTTTATTTCAACTAGTTCCTCTCTTGCTCCCTTTTGGAACTCTTTCTAAATTTCACCTAACTCGCATTCCCAATTTCCACAAGTTCATTTAAAAGCTTATCTCTCTATATCTCATATAATATTCATCATCTAAAGTTCAATTAACATTCTAACTATTATCATTCTCTCTTGCCATTCTAAGCATTATACTTCTTACCATATTTTCCTATACTTCTATATGAGGTAAATCAATAATGAAGCCTCCTAAAAGTAAGATTATTTGCAATTTTGAAATCTATTACTTATGCACCTAAGAATGGCTAACACAATCAAAATTATAGTATACCCTAAAATTGTTGTATGTAATCTTGATGAAGATAAAACCAAGCCCAAAATGGCATTAGATAGCCAAAAACACAATGAAAAAGCCCTAAAGGACCTATTTGCAAAATATGTACCATTTTGCTTACACATAAATCTCACAGTAATTTGAGATTTTTGCTCTACTTTGCTTTCAATGCCTCGATATAGGCACTATGCGAGAGAACGAGTAGGAGAATGGGAGAGCTTCTTGCCCATTGATTTCTTGCTTGAATCCTTGCTTCTTCTCCTTCACTTTGACTTCTAAAACTAGCTTCCGTTAGTGGTGTAGCTTTGATATCATATCATGAATAGTGTGAAAGGGGGGGGGGGGGGGGGGGGGGGGGGGGAGGGGGGACTTACTTAAATTGCTATGCCAAGCACACACAATCCATGCAAGGAGAAGCTCATGCAAGAACAAAAGAAGAGAGATGGAGGCCAAAAAAAAAAAATTCTCTTTTTCCTTTCTTATTCATCACACAATACAAATATACACAAAGTATAGATAAGACACAATATAAAGGAAAGTGACTCATCAAATCAAACATTGCATAACTGAAAATACTAATCAATTAGTACTATAACTATACCATCTATAGGTAGGCGTAACTAACCAAAATATAATACTTGATGAGTCAATGGCCATGTGAGGATTGTAATGACCACTAACATACTAAGTGTAGACCTGTATACCCATCTAACTAGGTGGTCCATCATCAATATCTATACATATTAAGCTTGCCATCTCAACAAAGAAACATACATTGAACTACTACTCAATATCTTTTGACTCCTTTCTTGCTAGTTGATATTCTAGATGGTCAAATACTTCCATATCCAAGTCATGACTGATTTCTTGTATACATAGTTCCTCTCATTCCTTTTTATTCCAAATAATCCCTTACATCATGTGTTTATCTAATCATGTGTTTACATGTCAATCTCCTTTATCTCCAACCTCACATAAGTTATTAAACATTCAATAAGCCACCATAACATTATTTTCTCTCTAAGCCCTCACTACACCTCACATATATATACGCTTGTGCTATTTCCCCATTCAACTATCCTCTTATCCCAAAGTGCTATGTATATACTCTAATTTCTTTCCCTTGGCTCTAGTACTTAATATATGTCACATATCTAAAATCACTCCTACTCCTTGTCCTACTCAATTCTCTTATAACCCTCGAATCATTTCTCTACAAAAGCCCTTAATTTGACTTATGTATATTGTATCTACACCAAATTTCACATCTCTACTTAGAATTCCTAAATTTCATATGTTATAATCCCATACATCACTCGTGCATCATGTCAACACCTCCAATCATCTCTTGTCTACCTCACTCCAAAATTCCAATGAGATCCACTTAATCCCCTATCATTACTTCCATCTTCTTCATCTACAATCTCTTCTCTACCTCGCCCACACCAAACTTCTAGTTTTTGGGTTAAAGGCCAAAATGGCAAGTTGCCCATCTTATTCATCACTAACCTTAACTATATATTTACAAACTCATTCTTTACTCTTTGAGGGATAAGGCAATAAAGTGCCGCTCAAAAGAGAGCTATTGGAGGTACCACAAACATAGCATCCTCTCTCTCTCTCTCTCTCTCTCTCTCTCTCTCTCTCTCTCTCTCTCTCTCTCTCTCTCTCTCTCTCTCTCTCTCTCTCTCTCTCTCTCTCTCTCTCTCTCTCTCTCTCTCTCTCTCTCTCTCTCTCTCTCTCTCTCTCTCTCTCTCTCTTTGCAATCTCCATTCTCCTTATAGCTCCAACAAGTAGTTTGAGGATAAGAAAGTCTCCAACTGCTACTCCCAACAAAAACCTTCAAGGTCTCTAATTTAGACGTAATTTGGCATGCACTCTAAGGTCAAAAAAATCTCAAAAAAATCCACAAGGGCTTAATCTACCTCATTTTTTCATCTTAGGCTATTTTGGGCTCTATTTTTAACCTCTAAAATGTTGTACATGTTGTTTTTTTTTTTTATAGTTCTACACAAGTTGTTTAGAAACTACATAATGCATCAAGGCTTATAATATCCACTATGGAGACACTGCGTATATAGATTATCAAACATTGGTAACCTATGACACAGAAACAAGCAATTTCAAGTTACAAGCTATTAGACACAAGTTGAGATTACAAATTTCATAATTTTGAAGTTTGATATTGATTGCTATTGTATGTAGTAAGTATTACTAGAGTAGATACTTTAACCTATATGTTGTAGCTATTCTTGAGCTATATAGATTGTCATACAATACATATATGTTTGTTCATGAATGAGCAAGAACTATGTTTAGGGTGTATCCCCACAGTTTTAGCGAGATCAATCTTTTGATGTACTTTTAGATAGTTGGATGTTATTGGTGCACAGATCGAATGCCATAAGCGCGCGTAGTGAGCGTCAGAAGGTCCCCAAGAACAAAAGAACTCTACTTTTTGCACACAAATCAATGTAGAAAGCTTGCACGACATGAACAAGAGACCAATTGGGTGCAATCTCCCCCCATGCCTTGTGTGAGCGCTCCACAAAGCATGTATTTCATATATTAATCATCTTCAAGCTCAAATAATAGCCCAAATTACAAAATAGCATGCTTTAGCTTTTGAGTTTGCTTTTGTGCCAAATAGAAATAAAGCTAATGGGTGCCCAAGAAGTCAGGCATACCCAAATACAATGTCCAAATACAAATATCTAAATCATGCGCCCATGTGCATACAAAAATAATAAATAAATATCAAGCACTTAGATAAATAAGTGCGGCAAAATATAGGCACCATGCCTAAGGTATGTGCCCATCAAAATTTTGACGATAACTTTGAATACACGCTATCCTCCAATGCTTTCCACTACCACCGCTGCTATCTCTACACATCAACTGAAGCATTCACAATCGTTAGTAAAATAATACAATTAAACCGATAAAAGTGAATACCTAGCAGTCTTCAGCTATATAAATAAATTAATTGGTTAGAAATCAATCCTAACCTTAATTTATCATGAGTGCGCACTCTAAACTCATTAACGTTTATTAATTTAAATATGTATTTTGCGGAATCACCTGCTATGGAATCACCCATGTACACACTAAATTTAAAAAACGCCCGAAAAGGATAGGCGTCCCCATCGACTTCTCGCACAAAGAATCCACTTTGTGTATGAGCCCCAATAATAAAAGTTTACGGAATCCACCGTAAAACCTCACGGAATCCACCGTGTAATATGCCTCCTGGCATCATACCCCCGGGGTGGGATAGCAATTGTCCTCAATTGCTATTAGCTCAATGTGGAGCTAACAGAGTGGAGAAAGCATTTAAGTCTCTAGCGTGCATCCATTGGGCCTCTTCAACATGATGGTTTTTAAACTTGACCAAATATCTAGAATATCTACGGCCAATTCTAGTGGTCATAAAGTCAGTAACTATAATAGTTTCGCCAATTCTAGTGGTCATAAAGTCAGTAACTATAATAGTTTCACGCTCAAGGATTTCAGTCTCATCATCTAGCAAAGGTGGGTTTTCATAGACAGGGTGTATAGGTAATTGGCCTCTAAAGAGTCGTAATAAACTAATATAAAAGGTGTTGTGAATTTTCCAATGTTGTGGTAGTTCTAATTTAAATGCATTGTCATTGATTTTGTGTATGATCTTGAATGATCCATAGAATCTAGGTGCTAATTTCACAACTGGGTGTTTATCTACACTTTGTAATCTACGTTTTTCTATTCGTAACCAAACATAATCATCAACTTTAAAATTCATGGCCTATCTTTTCTTATTTGCTTGTTTTGTATATGATTGCTAGGCTTTGGCAATCATATCTTTAACTTCATCAAAAATAGTAGCGTGCATGTTAGCAATATCATCAGTAATTTGAATTTTATTTGATAATGATGCAACATGTGTAGGCAATCTATATCCGTAAATAACTTCAAATGGTGCTTTCTTTGTAGCTGTGTGTGGTGTATTGTTATATGCAAACTGAAGTAAATGTAGATATGTATCCCATGTGTGTGGTTTTGAAATAGTGTAAGCACATAAAAGATCTAAAATAGTACTATTAGTAGCTTCTGTTTGTCCATTAGTTTCAGGATGAAATACAAATGAAAAATCAATCGTTGTTCCTAAGTTAGCAAACAAAGTAATCCAAAAATTATTACAAAATCTAGAAATCACGATCAGAAATAATAACTTTTGGTAAACCATGATTAGTGAAAACAGTTTTCAAAAACAATTGAGCTGCTTGAGATGCAGTTAAAGTTTTCTTGCATGGAATGAAATATGCTTGTTTGCTAAACCTATCTACAATAGTCCAAATCATATCATGGTTAGCTTTAGTGTTAGGTAAACCAGTAATAAAGTCCATTGAAATTTGTTCCCATGGTCGTGATGGAATAGATAATGGCATTAGCAAACCATATTGTTTACCATGGTGTCTTTTAACTCGTTGGCAAACTAAACATTTAGATACAAAGTTAGTTACATCAGTGTCCATATGTGGCCAATAAAAATCTTCAGTCAATGTACATAAAGTAGATATAATACCTCTATGGCCTTGATATGGAGGATAATGAATCTCATTCAAAACAAAAGATATAAATGGAACTGTCACACATAATCTCTTTTCATAAAACATAAATCCATTATTGTAAGACATTGAATTAATAGGAATCCAATTATTTGCAACTAATTTATTCCAATCAGCTTGAAAAGTAATATCCTGATGATAAGTATCTTTCATAGGAATAAGGGAATCAAATGATATCATAGAAATATTATGAATTATCGGTCTTCTACTTAAAGCGTCGGCTACAACATTCTCTTTTCCTCGTTGATATTGTATAAGGGGATGAAAACTTTGAATGAAAGATGCCCATTTAATGTGTCGGTCATATATTTGGGGTTGACTAAGGAGATGTCTAATGCTTTGTTGGTCAGTTTTAATCATAAATTCAGAACCCATTAAGTAATGTTTCCATTGACATAAGGCTTGTACTACAGCTAGTAATTCTTTATCATATGTAGAGTATTTAAGTTCAGATGGTTTCAATTTACAGCTAGAGTAGGCTATGGGATGATTATCTTGCATAAGAATGGCTCCTATTCCGGATCCACTAGCATCATTAACTACTAAAAAGAATGGTCTATTGAAATCATGTAGTTGTAATACATGAGCATGGGTTAATGCATGTTTCAATAAATCAAAAGATTTTTGTTGATTATCAGACTAGTGATACACAATACCCTTCTTTAAAAGTTTAGTCAAAGTTAATGCAAGTAATGAAAAATTTCACACAAACTTTCTGTAAAAACTAGCAAGACCTAGAAAAGAACGTAACTCATGCACATTTTTGGGTATTGGCCAATTTAAAATTGCTTCTATCTTTTTAGGGTCAACCTTAATACCTTCTGATGAAACAATATGTGCTAGATATTCAGTTTCTGTTTGAAAGAATTCACTCTTTTCTGGATTAGCATACAATTGATTATCTTTTAACAACTCAAAAACTAAAGACAGATGTTCATAATGCTCATTCTCATTTTTACTGAATACCAATATATCATCAAAGAATACTATAACACAATGCTGATATTTCAGAAATATGCGATTCATCATTCGACTAAATGTAGCCGGTGCATTAGTTAGACCGAAAGGCATCACTAGAAATTCATAATGTCCAAATTGTGTTCTAAATGCAGTTTTGAATATATCTGATTTATCCAATCTTACTTGATGATAACCAAATTTAAGATCTATCTTACTGAATATGGCAGATCCTTGTAGTTTATCCATAAGATCATCTACCCTAGGAATTGGATATCTATTCTTAACAGTAATTTTATTCAGGGCACAATAATCAATGCACATGCGATAAGTATTCTTCTTCTTCTTTACTAATAAATCAAGTACGCCAAATAGAGAACTACTAGGTCTAATTAATCCTCTGTTTCGCAATTTTTCTATTTGATTTTGAATTTCTTTCTGTTCAATTTGATTATGCCTATATGGTGTTTTACATGGTGGTTGTGTACCAGGAATTAAATCTATTTTGTGATCTTCATGACGTGAAGGTGGTAATCCAAGTGGTAAATCATCAGCAAAACAATCTTTAAATTGAGCAAGAAATTGTTTATGCCTAGGGTGCATATGTTTTTCTTTAGCTTAAAGTTCATTCACCCAAATTAAATAAGATTTACTACTTTTACGTAATGTACATTTAGCTTGAATATGAGTAAGCAGTGGAAATTTATTACAAGCGTGCATACCATGCAATGTAATTTGTTTTTCTTGAAAATAAATTTTAATTGAATGCGTAGAATAATCTATGTCAATGTTATACTGATGACGCCAAGGCATACCTAAGATAATATCACTAGACTGCAAAGGTACAACTAGGAAATTTTTTCGTTTAGTATATTCACCGATTTTAATTTCTAAATTATACACCTCTTATGTTCCATTATATCTTGTGCCTAGGAATGCAGCTTTAATGCAATAATGTGTAGAAACAGTTTATAAATTCAATTCTTTCACTAACTTTGCAGAAATAAAATCATGTGTGCTACCATCATTATGCAAATAATCTTTTTTTTACCATGCACTAAACATTTCATTGTTAACAAAGAATGTGGAGTTGGCATACCTGGCAAAGTATTCGAAGTAGTACCAATGTCGTCATCATCTTCCATAAAGTCAGGCATTTCCTCACGTTCTTCTTCTTCCATTGCTCCAAGATAATTGATATGGACAGGTGGCTTTTTAGATTGACAATTGGCTGCTAGATGTCGAGGTTGATGGCATTTGTAACAAACTATAGGTTTGGCTTTAGATACATTGTTGGTAATGGCAGGAAGTTTAGGAATATTGGGATTTGGCTGTGAGAATGGCTTAGGGTTTGGATTGGTATTTGATAGCAAAGCAGGTGGTCGTGTCCAAGACTTATGGAATGAAGATGGAAGAAAACGACTTTGATTGAATCTTCGAAAAATTGAATTGAATTGCTCGGAACCATAGTTACCATTAGTGTGAAATTGTTGTGCATGCTTGTCTCTTCCTCGAATCTTGTCTTTAGTGTCATGAGCCAAAGAAATTGCATCTTCAAGGGTTGTTGGCTTGAACATATTGACTTCAGCATAGTAATGTCCAAGTAAGCCAGACATAAACTTGCATTTGTGAGTCGCTTCAGGTACATCTTTGAGCATGCGTAGTTGTAGTAGGGCATTCCAAAAACGTTCAGTGTATTGGAAAATAGGTTCGCAATCTCTTTGCTGTAGAAGATCCCATTGCTTTATGGCTTTTTCATGGAACTGAGGAGGAAGGAAATTCTGCAAAAACTTCTTTTGGAAATTCTCCCAGGTAGTGGGACAATCAATGCTCTTGCAAACCACAGTCCACCATAGAGATGCTTGATCGACTAAATGATTAGTGACACATTTAATTTTGTCTTTCTCAGCATATGTCTCTTCATGAAAGTAATCGTCAAACTGATTGATAAATACAAGTACAGTCTTTCCATCTCGAGATCCATTGAAAGTACGAAATTTGAAGTTTATTTTACTTATCTTTGTTTCTTTGTGGATGGATTGAGCTTCAAGCGTCGTATCGATGGTACGTCGTATAAGATCTTCAGGTTGCGGTCCATCTTTGTTAGTGGTAGTTCGTTGTAGATTGGCCAATTAAACTTGTAAAGCTGGTCGAGCTCTTTGTTCTTCATCAAGCTGCATCATAATCAAATCCAATTTTTGTTCCATCGTTGGTTCGGGTAAATCACCTTCAGCCATTAAATCGTCCATATTTTGTTCCGTCATTCTGTAAAATCCAAAAGACCTCACACTCTCGAAATCTGATTAGCGGGATGAGCATAGCTCAAAGTCGGGTATACAAGGCTTGTAAATTTTGTTTGGCTTTTATAGTCTTCCTCTTTTGTAATTGTGGTATTCGTTGTCTTCATAGAAACTGTGTATGATCTTCGTATGACCTGCCTATGACCTTTTGCGTTTGCTGAAACTGGTTTAGCAAGTCTACGTGTGTGAACAGAGTCTACCAGAGAGCAATACCGTGATTCTGTGCTTCTGCGTATGAACAGTCTTTATGGGAGTGGTTAAAGTAAGTCTTTTATAACCTCTGTGACTTGCAGAACTTGGAGAAGTAAGAGAACTTGGGAGATTTGAGTGATTAAGCTTCTTTAAAGGTTATACGACTTAAGCTTTAGGAAAAAAGACTGATCTGCATCGATTTCGATTTTAGGAGGGGGGGCCGTTTTTCACCACCGACTCAGACGTGAAGGTGTCGCGTTACTGATTCGAAAAATTGGGGCTTTAAGCTTTCTTATTAAGCTTATTACTAAGCTTAATAAACTTTTGAAATAAAGCTTTTAAGATATGGAGTCTTATCTATTAGTATGTTTGTGAACGACTTGAAGAAGGAGCTTCCCACATGCTCCTCCACCTCCTCAGGCCGGTCCTTCACGATCAGAGAGTGCAGAAGGGGGTTCTTGACCGCCACGAACACTCCTGTATCGACCATTCGCCATGAAACTGACTGTAGAGCTCGATCGTTCCAGGAGCTCTGCCTTCGCGCAAGATGGTAAGCGATTGGAAGCTCTCGATCTCAGCTTCGCTCTGATACAACTGGTGCACAAATAGGATGTCATAAGCATGCGTAGTGAGCGTCAGAAGGTCCCCAATAACAAAAGAACTCTACTTTTTGCACACAAATCAATGTAGAAAGCTTGCACGACATGAACAAGAGACCAATTGGGTGCAATCTCCCCCCATGCCTTGTGTGAGCGCTCCACAAAGCATGTATTTCATATATTAATCATCTTCAAGCTCAAATAATAGTCCAAATTATAAAATAGCATGCTTTAGCTTTTGAGTTTGCTTTTGTGCCAAATAGAATTAAAGCTAATGGGCGCCCAAGAAGTCAGGCGTACCCAAATACAATGTCCAAATACAAATATCTAAATCGTGCGCCCATGCGCATACAAAAATAATAAATAAATATCAAGCGCTTAGATAAATAAGCGCGAAAAAATATAGGCGCCATGCCTTAGATATGCGCCCATCAAAATTTTGACGATAACTTTGAATACACGCTATCCTCCAATGCTTTCCACTACCACCACTGCTATCTCTACACATCAACTGAAGCATTCACAATCGTTAGTAAAATAATAGAATTAAACTGGCAAAAGTGAATACCTAGCAGTCTTCAACTACATAAATAAATTAATTGGTTAGAAATCAATCCTAACCTTAATTTATCACGAGTGCGCACTCTAAACTCATAAACGTTTATTAATTTAAATATGTATTTTGTGGAATCACCCATGTACACACTAAATTAACAAAATACCCGAAAAGGATAGGTGTCCCCATCGACTTCTCACACAAAGAATCCACTTTGTGTATGAGCCCCGGTAATAAAAGTTTACGGAATCCACCGTAAAACCTCAAGGAATCCACCGTGGCACGGAATCTACAGTGTAATATGCCTCCTGGCATCAATTATTCTGTTGCTATATTTTTTAAGAAGCATTAATACTATAATATCATGTTTCAACTATATATAGTAATTTTTATAGTATTTGGACAGTGATATATGTAGTATTACTAAGCAGTGATCTCTCAATTCTACTTGTACTGAGTAAGTATTGTAGAAAGTTTGCCATTTTTGGGTTTAGTTTCTTGATTTTCTAATTACTATCACTTAATAACTAGTTGTTATTTTGCACAAATTACTTCTTCATCTACAATGGATAGGGAACTATATAATATTAAGAAGTTTGATGGTATTAAGTTTAGTTTATGAAAGGAGTAGATCTAAGATATCCTAATTCAAAAGAAGTAGTTGAGACCCATAAGAGCTTTAGATACAAAACCAACAGACATGTCTAAAGATGTTTTTTCAAATCTTGATACAATGACTCAATTGAATATTAAATAACACTTGGTAGAATCTATGTATTTCATGGTTGTAAATGAGACTATTGCACATGTCTTATGAAAGAAGCTATCTGACACTTATAAGAACAAAACTACATCTAAAAGTGATACCAGGGGCATATTCCATGGTGGATTCTGTGCCATGGTGGATTACGTGAGGTTTTACGGTGGATTCCATAAACTTTTATTACCGGGCCTCATACATAAAGTGGATTCTTTGTGCGAGAATTCGATAGGGATGCCTATCCTTTTTGGGTGTTTTGTTAAATTAGTGTGTACATGGGTGATTCCATAGCAGGTGATTCGCAAAATACATATTTAAATTAATAAACATTTATGAGTTTAGAGTGCGCACTCGTGATAAATTAAGGTTAGGATTGATTTCTAACCAATTTATTTATATAGCTGAAGACTGTAGGTATTCACTTTTGTCGATTTAATTGTATTATTTTACTAACAATTGTGAATGCTTCAGTTGATGTGTAGAGATAGCAGCAGTGGCAGTGGAAAGCATTGGAGGATAGCGTGTATTCAAATTTACCGTCAATATTTTGATAGGCACGTGTCTTAGGCATGGTGCCTATATTTTCGCGCTTATTCATCAAGGCGCTTGATATTTATTTATTATTTTTGTATGCACTTAGGCGCACAATTTAGATATTTGTATTTGGACATTGTATTTGGGTACGCCTGACTTCTTGGGCGTCCATTAGCTTTAATTCTATTTGGCACAAAAGCAAACTCAAAAGCTAGAGCATACTATTTTGTAATTTGGGCTATTATTTGAGCTTCAAGATGATTAATATATGAAACACATGCTTTGTGGAGTGCTCACACAAGGCATGGGGGGAGATTACACCCAATTGATCTCTTGTTCATGTCGTGCAAGCTTTCTACATTGATTTGTGTGCAAAAAGTAGAGTTATTTTGTTCTTGGGGACCTTCTGACGCTCACTACGCACGCATATAGCATCCGATCTGCGCATCAGTGGTATCAGAGCGTAGCTGAGATCGAGAGCTTCCAATCGCTTACCATCTTGCGCAACGGCGGAGCTCCTGAAACGATCGAGCTCTACAATCAGTTTCATCGCGAACGGTCAATACCAGTGTGTTCTTGGCGGTCAAGAACCCCCTTCTGCACTCTCTGATCGTGAAGGACCAGCCTGTGGAGGCGGAGGACCACGTAGACATCTCCTTCTTCAAGTCGTTTGTATACAAATAAGAAAATTCTTCTTCCATAGCCAAAAAGCTTAAAAGCTTTATTTCAAAAGTTTAAAAAGCTTAATAGTAAGCTTTAAGAAAGCTTAACTCCACGATTTTCAACCACTCCCATAAAGGCTGTTCACACGTAGAAGCACAGAATCACGGTATTGCTCTCTGGTAGACTCTGTTCACACTTGCAGACATGCTGAACCAGTTTCAACAAGAATAGAAGTTCATACGCAGTTCATACGCAGTTTCTACGAAGACAACGAATACCGCAATCGCAAAAGAGAAAGACCATAAAAGCCAAACAAAAATATACAAGCCTTGTATACCCACCTTTGAGCTACGCTCATCCCGCTAATTAGATTTCAAGAGTGTGAGGTCTTTTGAATTTTACAGGATGACTGAACAAAACATGGACGATCTTATGGGTTGAAGGTGATTTACCCGAACCAACGATGGAGCAAAAGTTGGATTTGATTATGATGCAGCTCGATGAAGAACGAAGATCCCGAGAAGCTTTGCAAGTTCAATTGGCCAATTTGCAACGATCTACCACCGAGAAAGATGGACCGCAACCCAAAGATCTTATATGACGTACCATCGATGCAACACTTGAAGCTCAATCCATCCGCAAAGAAACAAAGATAAGTAAAAGAAACTTCAAATTTTGTACTTTCAATGGATCTCGAGATGGAAAGACTGTACTTGCATTTATCAATCAGTTTGATGATTACTTTCATGAAGAGACATATGCTGAGAAAGACAAAATTAAATGTGTCACTAATCATTTAGTCGATCAAGCATCTCTATGGTGGACTGTGGTTTGCAAGAGCATTGATTGTCCCACTACCTGGGAGAATTTCCAAAAGAAGTTTTTGCAGAATTTCCTTCCTCCTCAGTTCCATGAAAAAGCCATAAAGCAATGGGATCTTCTACAGCAAAGAGATCACGAACCTATTTTCCAATACACTGAATGTTTTTGGAATGCCCTACTGCAACTACGCATGCTCAAAGATGTACTTGAAGCGACTCACAAATGCAAGTTTATGTCTGGCTTACTTGGACATTACTATACTGAAGTCAATATGTTTAAGCCAACAACCCTTGAAGATGCAATTTCCTCGGCTCATGACACTGAAGACAAGATTCGCGGAAGAGACAAGCAACCACGACAATTTCAAACTAATGGTAACTATGGTTCCAAACAATTCAATTCAAATTTTTGAAGATTCAATCAAAGTCGTTTTCTTCCATCTTCATTCCGTAAGTCTTGGACACGACCACCTGCTTTGCCATCAAATACCAATACAAACCCTAAGCCATCCTCACATCCAAACCCCAATATTCCTAAACTTTCTGCCATTACCAACAATGTATCTAAAGCCAAACCCATAGTTTGTTACAAATGCCATCAACCTGGACATTTAGCAACCAATTGCCAATCGAAAAAGCCACCTGTCCATATCAATTATCTTGGAGCAATGGAAGATGAAGAACGTGAGGAAATGCTTGACTTTACGGAAGATGATGACGACATTGATACTACTTCGGATACTTTGCCAGGTATGCCAACTCCACATTCTTTGTTAACAATGAAATGTTTTGTGCATGGTAAAGAAAAGATTATTTTACATGATGATGGGAGCACACATGACTTTATTTTTGCAAAGTTAGTGAAAGAATTGAATTTACAAACTGTTTCTACACATTATCGCATTAAAGCTGCATTCCTAGGCACGAGATATAATGGAACACAAGAGGTGCATAATTTAGAAATTAAAATTGGTGAATATACTGAACGAAGAAATTTCCTAGTTGTACCTTTACAGTCTAGTGACATTATCTTAGGAATGCCTTGGCGTCATCAATATAATACTAACATAGATTGTTCTACGCATTCAATTAAAATTTATTTTCAAGGAAAACAAATCACATTGCATGGTATGCACGCTTGTAATAATTTTCCACTGCTTACTCATACTCAGGCTAAATGTGCATTACGTAAAAGTAGCAAATCATATTTAATATGGGTGAATGAACTTCAAGCTAAAGAAAAACAAATGCATCCTAGGCATACACAATTTCTTGCTCAATTTCAAGATTGTTTTACTGATGATTTACCACCTGGATTACCACCTTCACGACCTGAAGATCACAAAATAGATTTAATTCTTGGAACACAACCACCATGTAAAGCACCATATAGGCATAACCAAATTAAACAGAAAGAAATTCAAAATCAAATAGAGGAATTGCTTAACCGAGGATTAATTAGACCTAGTAGTTCTCCATTTGGTGCACCTATCTTATTCGTAAAGAAGAAGAATAATACTTATCGTATGTGCATTGATTATTGTGCCCTAAATAAAATTACTGTTAAGAATAGATATCCAATTCCTAGGGTAGATGATCTTATGGATAAACTACAAGGATCTACCATATTCAGTAGGATAGATCTTAAATCTGGTTATCATCAAGTAAGATTGGATAAATCTGATATATTCAAAACTGCATTTAGAACACAATTTGGACATTATGAATTTCTAGTGATGCCTTTTGGTTTAACTAATGCACCTGCTACATTTAGTCGCATGATGAATCGCATATTTTTGAAATATCAGCATTGTGTTATAGTATTCTTTGATTATATATTGGTATTCAGTAAAAATGAGAATGAGCATTATGAACATCTGTCTTTAGTTTTCAAGTTGTTAAAAGACAATCAATTGTATGCTAATCGAGAAAAGAGTGAATTCTTCCAAACAGAAATTGAATATTTAGGACATATTATTTCATCAAAGGGTATTAAGGTTGACCCTAAAAAGATAGAAGCAATTTTAAATTGGCCCATACCCAAAAATGTGCATGAGTTACGTTCTTTTCTAGGTCTTGCTAGTTTTTACAGAAAGTTTGTAAGAAATTTCTCATTACTTGCATTACCTTTGACTAAACTTTTAAAGAAGGGTATTGTTTATAACTAGTCTGATAACCAACAAAAGTCTTTTGATCTTTTGAAACATGCATTAACCCATGCTCCTGTATTACAACTACCTGATTTCAATATATCATTCTTCTTAGTAGTTATTACTAATGCTAGTGGATCTAGAATAGGAGCCATCCTTGTGCAAGATAATCATCCCATAGCCTACTCTAGCTGTAAACTGAAACCATCTGAACTTAAATATTCTACATATGATAAAGAATTGCTAGCTGTAGTACAAGCCTTACGTCAATGGAAACATTATTTAATGGGTTATAAATTTATGATCAAAACTGACCAACAAAGCATTAGACATCTCCTTAGTCAACCCCAAATATTTGACCGACATATTAAATGGTCAGTTTTCATTCAAAGTTTTCATCCCCTTATACAATATCAACCAAGAAAAGAGAATGTTGTAGCCGACGCTTTGAGTAGAAGACCAACAATTCATAATATTTCTGTGATATCATTTGCTTCCCTTATCCCTATGAAAGATACTTATTATCAGGATCTTACTTTTCAAACTGATTGGAATAAATTAGTTGCAAAAAATTTGGATTCCTATTGATTCACTGTCTTACAATAATGGATTCATGTTTTATGAAAAAAGATTGTGTGTGATAGTTCCATTTAGATCATTGTTTTGTATGAGATTCATTGTCCTCCATATCAAGGTCGTAGAGGTATTATATCTACTTTACGTACATTGATTGAAGATTTTTATTGGCCACATATGGACACTGATGTATCTAACTTTGTATCTAAATGTTTAGTTTGTCAACGAGTTAAAAGACACCATGGAAAAAAATATGGTTTACTAATGCCATTATCTATTCCATCACGACCATGGGAACATATTTCAATGGATTTTATCACTGGTTTACCTAACACTAAAGCTAACCATGATATGATTTGGACTATTGTAGACAAGTTTAGCAAACAAGCATATTTCATTCCATGCAAGAAAACTTTAACTGCATCTCAAGCTGCTCAATTGTTTTTGAAAACTGTGTTTACTAATCATGGTTTACCAAAAGTTATTATTTCTGATCATGATTCTAGATTCTGTAATAATTTTTGGATTACTTTGTTTGCTAACTTAGGAACAAAGATTGATTTTTCATCTGCATTTCATCCTGAAACAAACGGTCAAACAGAAGCTACTAACATTACTATTTTAGATCTTTTACGTGCTTACACTATTTCAAAACCACACACATGGGATACGCATCTACATTTACTTCAGTTTGCATATAACAATACACCACATACAGCTACAAAGAAAGCATGTCCTAGATCTCCATACTTAATGCATAGTACTTGCTTTATGTGGAAAAATAATAAGTGGGATTACATCCTCAAAAGTAACCTTATTTCTTTTCACTTCCTTCAAAGGCTACTTATGGATCTTCTTCTAATTAAAGATGATATCATTACTACAGACAATATTCCTACTTGCTAGATTGGCAAAGGTGATAACCATATCGACACTTTGTTTGTAGCCCAAAAAGATGTTGAGTTTAAAATTTCCACTCTAAGTTAGCCCATTGTGCTACATAGATCTACTTGTACCTCTCATCCCATTGAGAGATGTTAGCATGGGGTTGATTATTTGATGTTGACAGATTGTGGGGATCCATCTTGTTATAAAGAGAGCATGAATCATGATAATAATCTCAAATGGAAGTTAGCCATGTAGACTAAAATGGAGTCCGCTACTATGAAGAATCGGACTTGGAAGTTGGTTTCTTTACCAAGGGGCAAAAATGCTTTACCATCCAAGTGGATCTATAAGCTGAAGATCATTGGTGATGCTAAACCAAAGTACAAGACAAGGCTATTTGCTAAAGGTTTTTAACCAAAAGAAATGTGTGGAGTTTAATGACATTACAATATCATTTTTGCACGCTGACCTTCATGATGAGATCTACGTACAATAGCCAAAGGGTTCTGTGGAATATGGCAAAGAAAAGCTTGTTTGTAAGCTTTTAAAAAGTCTTTATGGATTAAATATTATCTTATGAAAATTATAAAATAAGTTTGATGCCTTTATGCAATCTCATGGATACATGAGACGTGAGAAAGACCACTACTTATATGTTAGACATTGGGGGAGATTTGGACTCACATTTGGCCTTTTAAGCTCTTTACAATTTGAGGGAATATTTCATAAAAGAATGAATGAGAATGAGGCTACTGTTATAGAACTTTTGAGTTATTTTTTGGTTGAGAGGCTATAATGGCATATAGACTCCAAATTTATTGGAGGCTAATGCATTAGAATCCTCTCATCAAGACCTTTCCAATGATATGTTAGATACTATAGTTTTGAGGTATAATGGATATAGTTATTCGTGGGCCCTCTTTTTTTAATAGGATGATGACGTGGGAATTCTTACAAGGCCCAAAAGTGAGTCCAAATTTCACCTCACAAAGGCTAGAGATGGTAGCTTGATAGTCCTGATTCTTTAGAAAAATGTGACTAATGGTCAAGTATGAGATGAGAATCTTTACAAGAAGCAGTAGAAATTTTAAGTTATAAGGAGTTGTTGGTAGAATTTACTATGTAGGCACAAAATTTGAGCAAAAGAACCTTGGGTGGGATCAAAATTAGACCAAAGATGTGGAAAGGTATTAATGGAGCCCATTCAAGTGGGAAGCAAGTAAGTTTGAATAGGATGGTTTCAAGAAGTTGTTTTGAGGATGTCATGTAAAGAGATGAGTTGGAAAGAAAGCAAGAAATCAATCAAAAATAGGGTGTCATCTTGTTGATGAGGATGAGAATGTTTGATCAGCAAGTTTGATTAGCAAATCAAAACTATAGCAATGAATTTTGGCTACAATCTACTCTCTTGGCGCTCTTCTATTTCTTTCGATCTTATTATTGAAGCCATATGTGAAGGATAGAAGAAGAAAATTACATCAAGATTTGCAAAAGGTTAGCTTATACTAGCACTAATTGGAGGAGATTATTAGAAGTGAAAAAATGCGGGCATAAAGGAAAAGGAGAAGAAGAGATATGCATCCTTAAATATAGCATACAATTTGTCTACTACTACTAATTATCTGGTTATCTTCTTTGTAGTGAAACCTAAGTGAGACGCATATATTTAATTGGAAAATACTATTTGAATGCTATTTTCTTATTTTTGGAACTGAAAAAAGTGAATAGAATTTATTTTTTGCATTTTAAGGTTGTTTTAAATGAAGGAGAAATTATAAGAAATGGCTCAAAAATTGCATTCTTAGGTGATAATTAGTGAAAGTAAGTAATCTACCCATTTTCAAGAGATCATGGAATGTCAAAGAAAAGTTTAAACATATTGAAATGGATCTAGGAATCAATTCTCATGTATTGATTATGAATATATCAAGAAATATGAGGATTTTAATGTCTAAAATGGTAGTTTCTTAGCATAATTAGAATAATAATAATAATAATAATAATGAAAGATTAGGCATGGAGCATAAAAATAGAGCTAGAGAATGTTATGATGAATATATGGATGATATTGGACATTATCACATGAAGAGATATGCAATTTTGAATGCAAAAAAATAGTAGTTTTCTATATTTTTAAGGAGAGATTAATGAATATTAAGAAGAAGTAAGTGAATGCAATGTTGAAACTTGGTGTAAGAGTTGTTCATCATAATGATTGTCTTTTTTAAAGATTTTGGATTAATGACTTTAAAAATAAATATTATAAATATTTTAATTTTTTGTAAAAAACAAATAAAATTTAACAAGTCAAAATGCAAGTTGAACTTTATGGAAGTTTAAAAGTTTACTAGGATTTATTTGTTTGTCAATATATGGGTTAAATATTATAAGCTTTGGAGTTGATTTAAGAGTGGCTTGTTTCTAAAATGTGCTTCCAACCTAATCTTATAATTAGTATTTAGATTAAGGAATCAACAAAGGATGTTGTTTCATTAGAATATTTATATTAAGGTATATCTCTGATTTAGATGAATGAGAAATATGAGCTTAAAAACCCATAGTTTTAGTTCATTTGGAAGGGTTAATTCGCATGTCTTAGTACATTTAAGTAAAAATATGAAAGGAATTAAGATGTTCAACTACAAGGAGTTAAAGGAAGGTATATATGTGAGTAGTCTATAGTATGCATGATCATTTTTAATCATCTTAGCACTAATCTTATCAAGAAGCCACAAAACAAGCTTTAAGCCACACCAGTGGCTAAAACAAGATTTGGAAGGATTTCACTAATATTCTAATAACTTTCACATGCATTATTTAAAATTTATAAGATTGATCAATTCTAGATTCATAAGCATGATAGAAAAGTTGAATGATATTATTTCATACTTACGATTGCTTTTTAAAGTGGCATTATAAAGAAAGCCACAAATGTGGTATTATTTTTTCTATGCACGCCTAGCTTCAAGTGTTTCAAAAAGTTGTTAGTTTTTCTTCAACTGACACAATACTTATATGAATGAGTTTCATACATATTAAAATATTTTTTGTAAAAAACTCAAAGTGTTCAATTATTTTTCGAGAAAATTGTCAAATTGAACCATCTATTCATAAAACACTCTCAATGATGCCCCTCAAAAGATATGCTTTCTTACCCAAAAAGCATCTTTTTTTTTAAAACTCCTATCTTATGTTCACTATAAATCCCTAAAATGAATACGTTTAACAATATATATTCAAAAAAAATAGAATTTTAAGAAGACATAGAAAAAGCCACAATTGTGGCTTTTTTGATACAATACTAGTGTTAACTTTAATTAGCACAACAACTTCGCATATAGTTATCTTGCTTATGTACTTTTGAGAGTCTCCAGGAAGCCATCATTTTTTTGTGTGTTGTCCAAGAGGGCAAGAGTATTAAGTATGGTGAAATAGGGGTGATTTAATATGTTTTCATGTGAGCTAAACATAACTAAAAATGACTAAATTATAATGACAAAGAACTCACATTAACAAGGAACTAAAATAGAGGAGAGACCTAAAGGATCTCTAAGTTACTCAAACCAAACTTTTCAAAATATTGACATTCTCTCGAAAGGGACCAAACAATGGAGATACTATAGAGCCTAGGATTAGAATTTCTACACCTAGTTTAGCTTATTGTATGACTTTCGTTGAGTGGTAAGCTAGGAGCAATAAAATCCATTTCTACAAAATCTAAAGAGGAAAAAAGTAGCCTCCTTTAAGTATCATGTTTTTCTAATTGAGGTAACCCTCATTTAACTATTACACTACTCTTCGAAGTAGGTGCCTATGGCTTTAGTAATAGTGAGCATAACATGAGCATGTCCAAAGATTTCAAGCTAACATTATGACAAAATGGACAAAAGTTTATGTTGAGAAGTAAGCATGTGAACTCTCCTTATACTGGAGGAGATAAGGGTAGGTATGTGTAAATGAACTGGAGGACAGGGGAGCAAGGGGAAACCCTAACCCTAACTTCTCCAGAGGTTATATAAACTGCCTAAAGGTCACTCTCACAGTTGAGGAGAGTGTACTAGTTGTACCTTTGAACAACTTACTAAGCAATATCTTCTTCTTGTACTTGACCTCTCTCTCTCCCTCTTGTGCACACTCTCATGCTTCTAACTTTTCTTTTCCACATGGTATCAGAGCCATCTCTAATCCTTCAGCTTCCCTCAGCCTCCTTACATCATTAAATGTACATGAGCTTTCAACTTCTACCTCTTGCCTCTTGACCACTATAGCCACAGCTTGATCCACCTCTGTTGGAGGACCTGGGGAGAGCATTTCAGCTCAAGGTTCCTTCTGAAGACCTCTTCCCTAGCTCAAGGCGCAATAGCATGGCACAAAAAATGCTGACATTAGGCAACGTGGAGGGCAACATTAGACCAAATGTTTAAAATGGCACAGATATGTAGGTGACACATCACGAGCTATTGTGCGCACTGACAACGATGCAATCTTGGTAGCTACCATGGGGCTTAGTTAGCCCCCCTAGTGGGCCATCTCCCTCTAAGAGGGTTTGAAGAAATCCCTTCTCTATTGGCTGCTGTAAGCAAAACCCTTATTGTGGGTTTCTGGCAACCATAGCCAAGAAGCTTCAAGCTTCTTATTTTTCCACTTTTTTCAATCTGGGGACAATTAACAGTGATTTTAATCACTAAAGCATTTGCTCTGAAGTGTTTTTCTGATCTGTAAGTAGCTCCAACACTCGAGGGACATCATAAGTTTAGCGAGAAGTGTGCTTTCAATACCAGTAATGAGTCAAGTGTCTCTTACCAAGCTTGACAAGGTAATACTTAAACATCTCAAACTTGAGATGAGTGCTTCTAAGCACTGAAAAGGCATTTAGTGACATTAGTACTACTGCCCTATGAATATTGATGTGATTGAAATCTCCTCAGACTCTTCACCAAGTGTTAAGGTCATTAATCGACCTTGCTTAACCAAATGCTTGCACACTGAACCACAAGGTGGGGAAGAGCCAGAAGTCTAGTCAAATTTCACCTCATTGAAACCTAGGAAAATAGTAAAACTTAAATCAAGGGTTGTTCAAAGGATGAGACCTCCAAAATCTTACCTTGAGATATTACATATGTATGATTTCCAACATTTTTCATTCTTACAGCTTTAAAGTTGGTTATCCCTTGTAGTGCTATCAATTCTGTTATTTGGTTTGTACTTGGCCACCTGTAAAGGACTAGACACTGCCATTGCCTAAGGCAATTGGTAAGGCCTACCTATAATGGCCATGGCCTATGCAAATGTAAGGCCTCAAATTCGCAAATTCAATGGAAAAGATTTCCGTCCCTAGCAAGTCCTGGTAAAATATAAAATGATGGAATGAGGCTATTGGCCCTTCATAAAAGGGACCAAAGTTATTGACCCATCAAATCCCCTTGATGTAGAAGACGATGAAAGAGCTTAGGCCATCATCATGCTTCATCTGGATGAATCCTTAATTCATCATATTGACCAACTCTCCACTGCAAAGGAGAAGTGGGATGAGCTTGAAAGGCTCTATGGCGCTACAGGGAAGAACTCCAAGATTTTTCTAAAGATTGAGTTTTTTAGCTTGGGGTATAAACAGGGAGAAGATCTAAGCAAGTTTATTTCACATATGAAGGGGCTCAGGGCACAACTGGCCTCCGTTCAAGCACCAATTCATGATGAAGATGCCATTTTCATCATTCTAAAGTCTGTAAAGAAGGTCTTTCCAACCCTTGTTACTACCCTTACTAATATCCCAAACCCAACCTTGGCAAGTACCATCCAGTCATGCCTAGATGAAGAGAAGAGGAACCATAACGAAGGTACTTCAGCATTGACTTCCTGTGAGCAAGTGTTAGTCCATACAGCTTCTACAAAGTGCTCCTTCTGTTAAAAAATGGCATATTGTAAGCAATTGCTAGAAGAAATATCCTAACAAAATGAAGTGCAATAAATGCAAAAAGATTGGGCATATCACCAATAAGTGTCCCAATTTTCCCAAAGTACCTAAGGAATTGGAGGCCAACTTTGCCTCCCAATCATGAGACGATCGACTCTTTTGAGTCTTGTAACACTCTCTACCTATAACCATCTTTTGTAGCCTAGGGCATCCTATCATGCTTTATCCAATGCCACATGGCATTGAGGGAGGGTGTTGAGAAGTAAGCATGTGAACTCTCCTTATATTGGAGGGGATAAGGGTAGCTAGGTGTAAATGAACTAGAGGACAAGGGAGCAAGGGGAAACCCTAACCCTAACTTCTCCAGAGGCTATATAAATTGCCTAAAGGTCACTCTCACAATTGAGGAGAGTGTACTAGTTGTACCTTTGAACAACTTACTAAGCATGATCTTCTTCTTGTACTTGAGCTCTCTCTATCCCTCTTGTGCACACTCTCATGCTTCCAACTCTATTGGAGGGGATAAGGATAGCTAGGTGTAAATGAACTAGAGGACAAGGGAGCAAGGGGAAACCCTAACCCTAACTTCTCCAAAGGCTATATAAACTGCCTAAAGGTCGCTCCCACAATTGAGGAGAGTGAACAACTTACTAAGCAAGATCTTCTTCTTGTACTTGAGCTCTCTCTCTCCCTCTTGTGCACACTCTCATGCTTCCAACTCTGCTTTCCACAGTTTATATATACATAGACAATCAAACAAGTATGAATTTGATGGCCTACTATGACACAACTTTCTTATGAGATTTATTTTCTGAGCTGCTATATAAGATATTCAAAGACTTATTTTGAATAAGACTAGGGACATCAATTTGCTAAAAGGGGGCAAACACTTTAGGCCCCAACTTTGGATTAAGATAAAACAATTGTCCACCTAGAATTGGATGTATCAAGAATATACAAAAGAAATCTTATTATTAGGGGTACATTTTGGACTACTAGATAAAATTTAGCTTAATATAATTAGCACAAAATACCATTACAATTGGTTTTTAAGGCAAGCATACAAGACTTTTAGCAAAATAGACTAGTTATGCATGTTTCCATGGCTACTGATATCTAAAGGCATGATAACTAGGAAATCAAGAGAGGTGGTTGAAATATTATGCTTAGAGAAATTAAGCATCGATGTACCATATCTTATAGAATATGATTTACCAAAAACTTTTATCAAGCTAAACTTACATAAACAAGGAAGTTTTCAGTAATAGATGTCAAGAGATGTGCAAGATAGAGGAAGCTAGTAGTAGGAATGATAGTTAATGAGATAGAATCAAAATCTTGCATGGGACAAGAGAGCAAGAAGCAAATTGGAAAAGAAGGCTAAGTAGATTTTGTAGGAGTTATAAAAATTGAACATTGAATTGCAAAATTCTTTATAGGGTATTTTTGGCATTTTTTTGGAGAAAAAAGTCACTAAATAGAGGTCTACCATATAAATTAAATCATTGAATTATAATTGGAGGAAACAAGTAGAAAACTTTGAGGGAATTAGTGGAACCGATAAGAGTACCTCAAAGAAGGAGACAACTATGAGTGAAGGAGACAAAGATACAAAAGAAGAGATTCAAACTAGTGTGATAGTTAGTTCTAACAACATTTCCATAGAAATGGTAGGATATAAGATGGACAAAAGCTACATTTATCATAGTATACACAATAACAATATAGATATTCTTATAGGATATTGGGGTCTTAGTAGATTGTTTGCTATCGCAAAAGAGAAGACACCAACCTTTGAAGATTTAAAATCATTAAGTTATATATGGCTATGAGAGCACCAATGTGATTTACTGGCTTTACAAAGTATTCAAGGCACTAGGATGATGACCTTGATATGCGTGTTTAACAATTTTGTGCAAATGAGATCATTGATGATTATCAAAAGCTCTATATATTCCCAGTGACTTTGAAAGATAAAGTGGCTTTATGGTATGAGAGTTTTCTCACTACAACAAAGGCAACCTTTGCCATTCTAAGAGGAGTTTCCTAAACAAATTTGAACAACGAGGATTCTAAGATCATTTGGCCATGGAGTTTGATTATCTAGCGTAGAACCTAGGAGAGACTAGAGAACATTGTACATAAAAGATGGAAAGGTTGAGTAAGAAGATGGGAAAAAATAACCCTCGAGAGGATGTAAGAACGTACGAGCTTGAAGCAACTAGCCAATTTAGCTAAAGTAAATATAGAAGCTCGTCGATGTGGAAAAAAATACAAATTGGGATAGTTGAGGATAAAGGGATTATACACTAACCTTTGATTAGTTGCCTCAAGTATATCTTCATAAATATTAGTTAATGTACCTTAATAGGAGCCCTTGTTGCTCCACAAGATGCATACATGGCCAATATAGGTGTGGCACCATTGTCAATACCATACTGAGGTTCAAACTCATATATAATGCCACTAATTTAACCATCTCCATCAAATATTACCACTTCATCAGGAAGAATTTTAGACAAATGTAGAGTGGCTAAGCTTATAGCCAAGTCATTGATAGATATGAAGACAAAGATTCTAGCAGAGGTAGGTCCCAATGTGAAAGGAGTGTATAATGTTTGCCGGCTTATGGGATCAATAATACCAAGTTGACCCTCAAGTTAAATGAATCCTACATACCACCAAGGTCTAACATGTGGTGTGGTAAATACCATGGCTTGGAGTGCCTAAGACCAAGTAGGGTAACTACTTAACTAGTCCATAACTTTCCCCTAAAATGTGGATGCAAACTGATGCTTCTTAACCTGATCACCATACATTTGGTTAAACCCACTTGCTGTCCACCTAGTTTCAAACTAGGCTACATGACAATCAAGGTCTTCTTCTTTTCTTTCCTAAAAACTTAGAAGCTCTGACATTTGGGTTGACAAGCTGATTGGGATTCATTATGTTCAGCTTATGAGGCCTATGCAATGGTGGTAATGGATTAAATTTTAAAGACTTCTTAGCTCGAAATGTTGTACTTATCAGTAAAACAGATCTCCCAAGCACTATATGCTGCAGTCTCTCCAGTGCCTACTTAGGAGGAGTTTTCTGAGCTTCAAGTGGTAGTAATGGTTCCTCATCTTTTGAAACGTTAGGTGAAATTGAAGGAGTTTGAAAAGACTCTTCAGAACTAGCAAGAGAATTATAAACAGTTGTTGTACCCCCAGAGGGACCCACATCCTGATCTCCCTAACTATCAGGTATAGAATGCTCTTCATCTAGCCTGCCTAATGCTACAATTATCTCAGCATCATTGAGAAAAACTTCCTATTGTTGTTGTTGTTGTTGTGCCAATGCCTCCCTTGATTCTCATGATCTGCTCCTGATAAGAATGGGACTGGATAAATAAGGATAATTGTTTGACATAAATGTTGCCCGTAGAAGGCACCTGATACATCATCAAGGCCATCAGCATTCCTGCCACCTGATCTTGCAACCGAATTCCCCAAAGATTGATTCCAAATCTGTGCCTAAATCGAGAGATTATTTCATCGAAACTGGCAGGGACTACCAAAGTGTTTAGGGCATTCACACGGAGGAAGCAGAGGATACATGAACATGCCATGGTACTAGAATAAAGAACATAAGCATAGACATATTCTCTGCATAAACTTCAGCATCCATAACCGAAAACTTTTTATGATTCCATAATACATAAACAGATATTCAAATACTTAAAGAACATGACACAAACATTGAGAACAACCTGCAATGACCATGAAGACCTTGCGCTGACTCTCTCTATATTTAGAAATCATGCGACTCACTTCAAGAAATACAACTACCTATATATCAGAATCAGCGGCACATGACATATAAGTATTCTGTCTCATGACATTTAAAGACACAATCACATATGCTAATATCAAACCATTATATCCATATATGAAAGTAAGAGACTAAGGTCATTAATGGAATTCAAGGCCTAGGGATTTATGCCCCTAACACTCATGATCTCACTTAAGCTTCTCCCTTCAACTAGTATTAGAGCCCTTAATCGAGGAGCTTCATCAATGATTGCTTCAACCTAGATTTAATACCTACAGCGCATTGTTCATGGCAACCATGGCTTCTCCGGTTTGAGGTGAGCATTGAGTCTCGCCTTCTTCTCAATCTTCTTGGGCACCTTCCAAGTTGTTTGAGGCCCTTTCCAAGGACCCTGTGAGCTTTGCCAAGTAGTCTACAATGGGCAACCATCACAACATGACCTCAGGACTAATCAACACAATCTATGCCATTTATCACAACTATTGACAGAGATACATATCAACTCCATTGCAACTTATATTGAGCTCTAACACTTGGGCAAATACTTGGCACATTCCCCATGCTCATTGGCTACCATTGGAGCACTCTCCTGAGTAGCATATGGATACTCAGATAGATATGCTATCTACAGGTCTGGATAGCTTGTAACTCATTCTAACATACTTATGTGATGCTCATGGTCCTTAGTTTTGATGCCTGGATGGTTATCTAATTCTTGGCAGCACCTTATGGATTGGATTGAACTTGAATAACTCGGTTTTGGTAGGTCTTCTCTTGTTTAATATAGTTACCAACATACTCTTTGATTGTGAAGGGTTTTTTCTTCAGAGCCTAAAGCTTCCTTATGGTCCTATTCATACCTATTAGTGTTGGGATCATTACTAGATGCTTGGAAAATGTCTTGAGAATGTTTTGTGGATGCGTTGAGTTGATTTAGCTTAGATTTTAAAGGCTATTTTATTGTTGTACACTATGGGTAGCAAGCACTTATATGGGACAAGGCTATGCCTATTATGCTTTGA
This sequence comes from Lygodium microphyllum, assembly GCF_053477565.2. NCBI lineage: Eukaryota > Viridiplantae > Streptophyta > Polypodiopsida > Schizaeales > Lygodiaceae > Lygodium > Lygodium microphyllum. Next base: position 104,717 of record NC_141137.1, read on the forward strand.
TGCTACACAAGTAAACCACTTGGATGTATTCGTGTCTATCATTCATATATGCATCCCAATACATCTATGGTGACACTTGAGCTTCACATTTGAGCTTTACTTATTCAAGAGGGAAATAATATTGATCTTTTAACTCATTAATGCTAATGAGGCACTATTGTAAGCATTGAAGGTTGTAATCTCTTCATTATACCATTGCCTCACTCCTATGAAACCTTCTTAATGAGATATTCATGTTGATTGTATGGCAAAGCAACTATATCTTCAACTTGAATTGCACTTTCAAGCTTGGATGGCTTCCATTATTTGTCAAAGGATTTGTGAGCATTGATGGATATTACAATGTGGAGCCATGAGAAACCATTTATAGCTATCACAAATAGGGATGGTACTTGAATTGTGAATCTCATCTACATTTTCATGGGGCTTTTGACATCTTTTGGTCTCTTCATTTAAGGATTGACATTAGCAAGGATCTATTGAATGATATTAACCCATTTTTTCATCATTAGCACTAGGGAGCATTAAGGACTATTGATATTGCAGTCTACATCAGTGTTGGACTATCCATTACATGGGATTCCATCAAAATTCAACCCTTAAAGTCATTGATCAACAATGATTGCTGAACATCTCAAATCCTTGGCTCCTCCTTCTCATCCTCTTGCTAAGCCTCAATCCTCTCGCTAAAACGTACAATAATTTAAGTCCTTGCATATTTGATTGCCTACTCTATCATTCAAATGATTAATGCTTGTTAGGCATTGGAAAAAGGGGCTTATCTCTAATTTTATTGGTCATTTGTTGATCTAAAATGGCTAACACTAATCCATTGATTTTGCTTGTAACCTTGATTTGATTTGTAAAATTAGAGAGATCCTATCCATTGTAAAAGATGTAATGATTAATTAGTAAGTCAATAATTACATGGTAAACCCTCTTACTTTCCACATTTATCTCTTCAATTATAGCCCATTGCATCTAATTAAAAGATTGTAAAGGTTATTTTGAGCCTTCGATATCATATATATTTGATTAGACTTAGTATGTACTTGCCATATCTATGATTCTAGCAAGGAAAAGTAGATGGTTGGTGAGATGTAACACAAAAGAGAAGTGAGCCTCCCTCACATCGACAATTCGGAAGGGGTGCACAACCTAGCATGAGGAGAAATTTTGCACGCCCCTCAAGTCTTAAATCTCGTGTAGGGAGCCCATTATACCCATTCCCTCACACAAGTACAACAATGTGCAGTATTGAAGACACTACATTATTGAAGATTTAGCCATATATCAATCTCCATAGGGTATTACAGGTGTTACAAAAAATTTAGTAGGGTATACAAGGGTTAAACACATAAACATGGTAAATAGGGCACTTGATAAGACACCGCATGATTTATATAGGTATTGTAGGTACACCTTTCATCCTTGAGGGTGAGGTACATGTGGTATACATTTTCTACAAGTCTTATTCAATACCCTATAGGTTTTGACAATGAAGGAGCACTTACAAGATGATCTACAAGTGCAAACAGGTTAAACAAGGTAGAAATGAGGTTTTGGATAGTTTTGGACAGCATAGAGAATTTGGTTTCAAAAAAGGTCATCTTAATTCTAACAAAAAATAGACATTATAGGTGGCTAGAGGCCTCATTATAGAGGTATAGAGCCAGAAATCACCTCAAATGGATACTGATATCAAAAGAGATATTGCCAATTTTCTACCTACTGCTCACTATGGATAGCTTGACAAGGCACCCTTTTTCATATTAGTTGATTGAGTTGCTTATTTTGGAATCAAGTGGTTATCAAATTTCCCTTTCCCTATTCCGCAAGCTTTGTTTAAAGCCATGCATCACTTGGTTTGAAGAAATATACAACAAGATATTCCCTATTCTTTGAGTGACATACCAATTCTACTATAGTCTAAAATGTTTGATAGGGATTCTGAATGGGCTTCTCAAATGGAAAAATTGAAGGAGATGTTCAATAATTCGAATGGTAGATTGCGTATGGCTCAAGCCATTCAAGATCCAAATTTTCATGAAGACCATAAAGCATATCCATCCTACATGCATGATAGAGATATAAATAGTTTTGGTCAACAATCGTATTTTGATTATTCTTCTCCTAAATATTATTCTCAACCACAAATGCATGAGAATAGATACTTTGGATATTCTTCTTATGGGCAACAATGTTATGAAAATTATTTCCATTGCAATGATGCTTTTCAGCCATAACAAATGATGTAGAGCACTATTCCAACCAACACATCTATGGGTTGATGCATGTGGAAATGCAAGAGAAAATAGTTCTTGCTCGTAGGAGATATCTATCTAACGACACATTGAGGGAAATGCATTCAAGAAGGCTATGTTACAAATGCATTGAGAAATAGTCAAATCCTCATAAATATACATGTTAGGCAAAGAATATAAGGTGTCAAACATTTTTTAGCATTCGTATGAAGAAAAGGAAGAAGAAGAAGAAGAAGAAGAAGCTGATGGAAAGAGCAAGAAGCTGAGGAAGAGGACAATAAAGATGAAGATGATCAAGAGGATGACATAATAATTGAAGAACCACATGAGTTATCTATGACAAAAGCAAGTTATGCTAAAGGCTATGTTGAAGATGAGTGTATTGGACACTTTGGGTACCTTCATGATGAGCTTATGGATGGTATGCATCAACATCAAGGCATGTAACAACCTAGATAAGAGTTTCATTCTTCTTTGATGTTCCATTCCAACCTATTAATCATGGAAATTCTAATTTAGATGCATATGATATACATGAGTATGACACGTCCAACAAAAATTAATGTACTTCAAGCTAAGGCAACCACACCTAAAGAAGGTTTACATTAGCCTATAGGGAGGCTTATTCAAATCATGAGTTTGTTGATGTAGATAATGAGAAGATTGATGATGAAGTTTGGGCAAATAATGAGGATATACAACCATCTATGGAAGAATATGATGCTTTTACATTTGCATTTGATTTAGGGATCACAACCTAATTCTTTTTTTCCATTTGACTAAGAGGTTGATGACGGAAAGTATTTTTCTACATTGAATACTCTAGATGTGATGATTATTTTGATGGTTATCCATTTGATCCCATGGGTATTTGGCTTCATGACATTCCATTTTAGCAAGATTCAAACATAGATTTCATATTACCCTAAGTGCATTCAATCATCCTTTTTAAGGCATCAAGAATCCTTCAAAATAGTGAGATTATTCTAGTCTTAAGACAATGGACGGGCTGCAAATTAAATTTCCCTAGCTTGGTCAACATGCTATTTTTATGGATGGACAAACTTCTATTTGGAGTCTACTTTCTAATGATACCTCGTTTTCTGAATTTTGGACATGGCTATCTCAAGTTATGGCCCTTTTCCCTTTGACGGCCCTATTTAGGATAACATTCAAGCTTTTCACAATTTCAACCTTATGAAGCAATCTATTTCTTGAGGCAAATTCTTCATGAATTTGTGGAGAATATTCAACACAATAGTGCTTCATAATGGATTTCTTTTCCATATGATTTGCGAAAGGTAGAGTTTGAGTGGAAGCACACAAGTGGAAGAAGCATAAAGCAAGAGCTATGGCAGATGGAGCAAGAGAGCAAGACAAAGACGCACTGTATGTGGAAACTCCAACAAACACAATGTGTGATTGGCCTTCCCTTATTGAAATGTCATTAAAAGAATAACAAATAGAGTATAGGGGTGTGGGTATTGTCAGTGTAATGAATACACAGGTAGTTAACAAGCGCCTTTACCCCCAACAACTTCCCACTTAAAGGCAAAAGTGTCCCTAGTGAGAAGAGAACAAGAAAAAGGTGACGATATACAAGTATATATAAAGTACAACAAGATGAGGAATAGATGTTATCTCATCGTACACTCATTATCTTCCTAAGGAAGACAAAAACATTTCACTAAGAGACTTTTAGTGAGCAGATCTGTAGGATTCTCGTTAGTCAAAGCTCAACAAGCTTGTCCTCTACAACCTCCCTAATGAAGTGATAACGCATCTCAATGTGCTTTGTCTTTGCATGGAAGACTTGATTTGTGGCCAACTATGGCACTCACAGAATTCGAATACAATGTAGGAACCATATTAGTAATATCAAGGTCTACAACCAAACGGCCGAACCAGAGAGCCTCCTTGCAAACCTTAGTGGATGCAACATACTCTACCTTTGTAATAGATAAGGCTGTGCATTTTTGCACCCTAGACATCCAAGAAACAGTACCTCTAGTGAAGATAAAGACATAGCCAAAGGTGGACTTCCTACTATCTGTATATGCATAATCAGATTCAATGTACCCCATGACTACTATATCTTGGCCACCATAACATATGCACATTTTTGTAATGCCCTTAAGGTACCTCATGATACCATTCATAGCATCCTAATGCCACTTGCCAGGTGTAGCCATATAGCGTATCACAACTCCCACTACAAATGCTATATTAGGACAAGTGGCTATCATGGCATACATCAAATTGCTCATTGCGGTTGGATGCATAAGGGATCTTGGTGATCCTGGCCTTTTGCTCATCAGATTGTAGACAATTGGCTTGACTAACCTTCACATCAAAAGGTAAAGGACATCTAATAGGCTTTACATTTTGCATATGAAACCACTCAAGGACCTTCTAGATGTACTCCTTCTACTACAAGTAAAGGAGCCCCTTAGAGTAATTGCATGTGATGCGCATCCCAAAAATATATCGAGCATATCCCATGTCCTTAATATCAAAACTCTTCTTGAGCTAACCTTTCAAGGCATCTAGCTCATCATGAGCACTCCCAGCAATTAGCATATCATCCACATACAGTACCACAATCATAAGGCTACCATCATGGGCCCTCTTTGTGTATAAACATAGATCCATATCACTACATGCATATTTCTATGAATGCATGAAAGCGTCAAACTTGTGGTACCATTTCTTAGGTGCATACTTAAGGCCATAAAAGCTCTTTCTCAACTTGTACACTGGGTGTTACCTTGATTTTTCCTCAAACCACTTAGGTTGTTGCACATAAATCTCATCATGCAAGTCTCCATGTAAGAAAGCTATCTTGACATCCATCTGATAGAGGTCCAAATCGAGATGTGTAACCAAAGCCAAAACCAAGCATAGGGTAGTCATCTTGAGATGACAAGACAAAAGACTTCATCAAAGTCAACACCATGCTCCTGCTTAAAATCCTTGGCAACCAATCTGGCCTTATGGGCTAGCTTGGAGCATCCAGGGCTACTCTTCAGCTTGTACACCTACTTGCATGCAAAGCACATTTTTCACTAGGCAAATGAATCAAATCCCACATATGACTTTTCTACAATGAGGCATACTCTAATTATATGGCCCCTTCCTAAGTGTGACTATCACCTCTACGCATGGCCTCATTATAGGTAAGAGGCTAACCAGTATCTGTCACCATAACATAATCTATAACGGGTATAGACTGATCAGGTTGACATATATCTCTAGTAGATTGCTACAAAATAGGCCGTAGGACCTATACAACCTATCTAATATCATGGTCCTGGGCCACTAGAGCATCAGCCTCTTGTAGGCTATCTAGCTAGCTATATAGTAACAGGAGGCTCTTGGTAAAATATCACCATGTGTACCTCAATGATATGCTCATGTTGCTTATGCATTTTTTCCTCATGGAAAACAACATTATAGCTATGGATGACCTTTTGAGCCTATGGATCCCATAGGTGATAGCCCATCTCACTTGCATCCCCATAACCAAGAAAGATGCATTTCACATACTTAAGATCTAGATTATTATGCTTGTCCTTGGGAACATGGCAAAAAGTCTCACAACCAAAGACACTCAAATGAGCATATGATGGAGGTTTTCGAGACCATACCTTCTTTGCAACTCAATAGTCAAGAGCAGTGCATGGAGATTGATTAATCAAATGTACGATTATAGTAAGTGTCTTAGTCCAAAAGTGCTACGGTAAGCCTACCGGGCTAATCATACTATGAACTCGCTCTTGAATTGTCCTATTCATATGCTCAGTCATACCATTTTAGGGTGGGATATATGGGGTGATCAATTGACACTTAATACCCTTCTCATCACAAAATTGCTCAAAGGCCTTAGATACATACTCACCTCCATTTTCAAATCATAGGTATTTCAGCCTATACCCAGATTGGTTCTCAATAAAAGCAAGCCAATGCTAAAATGTAGCCAAGACTTTCGATCTTTGCTTTATGGGGTGTGCCTAGACCTTATGTGAGTAATCATCAATGAAAGTAACAAAATACTTCGCGTCACCTAAAAAATTGCAAGGCATAGATCCACAAACATCAGAATGAATAAGAACCAAAGGCTCACCCATGTGCATAGTATCAGACTTCTTATGGGAATTACGAGTCTACGTGCCATAAAGACAATGATCACAAGAATCAAAACACTTATAATCAAGGGGCAAAAGATATTATAAATGGGTAAGCATTTTTATTCCCTTTAATGACATGTACCCAAGATAGCGATGCCATAATGATACATGTGGTATTGCAAACATTGCCAAAATATAGTTAATAGACCTAGATACAAGTAAGGGGTAAAGAGTGCCAAACTTGACACCTCATGCCAAGTGCAAGGACAAGATTCCCACGAGTAAGCTTTCATGAGGAAAGTAGGCTTTTAGTTAAAGCCAAAAGATGGTGTACATCATGCAAAGTAAATATACTACCTGAAGGAAAATATAGCTGGACATCTCCAATACCAACAATATCCAATGTCAATTCATTACCCAATTTGATAGATCTTGTCATACTATGGTAGAAGCGGAATTGCTCTCGATGAGGGGTGATATAAAATGAAGCCCCTGAGTCAAATAGCCAACATTGAACATAGGTAGATGAGGCATCGACCAACTATGAAACATCAAGAGAAGAAGCTACAAGTATATAGTCATCATTAGAATCAACTGCATGACATTAATCTCTTCAATCTTAACACTAGACTTGGTAGGGACAATGTTGTGATCATCATTCTTTTCCTACACTTTATCATTTCCCTTTTCTTTACACTTGTCATCACACATTTTATGGCATTGTGGCCAAATATGACCCTACTTCCCATAATAGTGACAATTCAATGCAGATTTATGGCCAAGGGACTTAATGCGAGGCTATCCATGTGATTGAGAATGAAACTTCTGAGAGTCTCTCCCATGGCAGTCATTATCGCTCTTAACATTATTGCCTCTTATTGTCAAAGCATGAGAGGTGCAGGAAGCATCTACATTCTTTTTGTTAACCTCTTCATTCAAGAGCACACCCTGTATATCTAGTGATTTCAACCCATTAGTAAGCATATTTGTACATAGCAGTATGGAATGTGTCCCATGACTTAGGCAATATAACCGGTAAGAATAAGGGAGGAAGACCTTAAATTAAATACCTTGGGAAGACAAGTGGCTGAAAATAATATGAAATTAATTTAAGTGGGTGGACATGGAGGTCCCCTCCTTCAAACTACGAAGGTCCATGAGTTGCTTCAACTAATATATTTGAGAGGCAAGGATCTACTTATTATAGACATTATGGATCTTATCCCATAATTGCCAAGCGGTCTCATATGAGACAATATTATAATAGACTCATGTCTGAATGGCCTGAACTACAATTTTTACAATAGAACCTACCACATTTGTGATTTCCAATAGTTGTAATTTGTGCAAAAGTTATGGCCAAAGTTATGACCTAAATCCAATATCATATGTAAAAGTTATAGCCAAAGTACGATAGTGTTGTCAAGCTACCATAATTATCTACAACTTCTACAACATGCTCTATATCCACTTAAAATGGATAAATTTATTGCTTGTAAGCTCAATAAGCACTCAACAAGGCTCATCTAATCCTTGGGAAGCTCCTCAACAAGCACGGAGTAAGCCGAAACAAGCCAAAAGAAGAAAATACTCAATGCATACCTCGAGAGAAAGAAACAATGGCTGCCATGAAACCTTAAGTTAAAGCTTTGAATTTGGGCTAAAGCAAAATGAATAAGCTCCTTGAATAGTTGGCTCTGATATCAATTGAAAGGTAGAGCTTGAGTAGAAGTACACAAGCAAAAGCAAGAGCAAAGCAAGAGCTATGGCGAATGAAGCAAGAGAGAACGATAAAGACACACTGTATGTGGGAACTCCAACAATCACAATCCTAACCCCTTTGCCCCACTTCCTAGTCGATCTCCCACACAAACTCAAGGCACATCAAGGGCAGGACACACCTATGAAACCTTAGTTCACTATGGTTAGACCTATCTCCATGAGTTACTCACACAACTGTTCCAATCTCTCACTGTTATGACAATAATATAGGAGGCATAACAACAAATAAGTCATTTGGACGTTGCTTAATGCTACACTCCTACTGAGCATTGTAATCTCTATCTATTGAAAGAAACCTCTATCATCATGTCCATGAATGTGAGCCCCATTGGATGTATAGTACTTTGAGGTTTTTCTCATGATGTCCCATTGGCTCCTTTATTCTATTGAGATGGTAAGCTCAACACATGTCGACATTAATGATGGACTGCTCGGCTAGATGGGTCTGCACATTTCTACTTAGCACATCGGTGGTCATTATGATCCTCACATGGCCATTAACCTATCACTTATTATATTTAGTTTTTTGTAGCTACTTACAATTGGCATAGTTATAGCACCAGACAATTAGTATAGTCAATTATGCACTCTTTGACTTAGTATGCCACTTTCCTTTATGTTGTATATTATCTATACTTTGTGTATTATATTGTATTATGTGCAGAAGAAGAAGAAGAAACCTGCAAGAAAACAATTTGGGATCCATCTCTCTTCGTGTGTTTTCTTGAGTAAGCTTCCTCTTGTGTGTATGATATGTGTTTGGCATAGCAACTCAAGCAAGTCCCCCCACCACGTGATTCTTGACATGGTATCAAAGTGACACCACTGAGAGAGGTTGATTTTGAAGGCTAAAGTGAAGGAGAAGAAGCAAGGATTCGAGTAAGCAAGCAATAGGTAAGAAGCTCTTTCATTCTTCTACTCTTTCCCTTGGATGGTGCCTGTGGAGGCACTGGAAGTAGGGCAATTTGAAAATCTCAAATTGCTGTGAGATTTTGTGTGCGAGCAGAGCAATGCATATATTGTGAATGTGCCCTTTAGAGATCTTTTCCATCACTTTTTTGGGCACTTGAGAGACCATTTTGGGCCCCATTTTAGACATGCAAGGTTACGAACAATAGTTTCACGGAAAAGTGTGATTTCAGTTGTATCGATCGAAAGTGAGAGCACATGTTATAGATTTCAAATTTGTAATTTTTGAGGTATTTTCTAAGAAGCAAATATAAGTTTTATTTGCAAAAGGTTGTAGATTACATGTACCGAGCAGTGAAAAAGGATGCTTGATGTATTGATGTGCACTTGTTGTGAGAGATTGTAGAAGACTTGCTTGTTATTTTGTATCATTTTTGTGATAATGACATAGAACAGTGGAAACCCCATCATCAAGAAGCTGGACAAGGACAACTACCCACCATAGAAGTTTTGTGTGACGAATTTCCTTATTAGAAAAGACCTTTATGAGTTTGCTTTAGGTGAAGAAAAGGAGTCAGAGTTGAGTAACCTTTCGATTGTAGATGAATTAAAGGTGTGGAAAGATTGGAATGCAAAGGACAAAAAGGTGATATATTGGCTACCTACAATAATTGATAATACTATGCTAGGGCATATCAAGAATGCAAAAACTTCACATGCAACTTGGATAATTTTTGAGAATATGTTTTTAGTAAATACAAAGGCACGGAAGATTCAACTCCAACAAGAGTTGAATACTTTGAAGAAAGAGAAAATGTCTGTTAATGAGTATGTTTTGAAGGTGAGGAGCATTGCAGATGCTTTGGTAGCGATTGATACAAGGCTTGATAATGATGATTTGGTTTCATCTACTTTGGGTAGCCTTAATAATGAGAAGGCTTGGAAATCATTTGTCACTTCTGTATATATACAGAAGCCACTTCTAGATTTTGATGAGTTGGTCTCTCTCATGATTATTGAAGAGATCAATATGTAAGGTGACTCATCTGAAAGAAATGGTAAACAAGTCCAAGCATTTTACTCAAGTTCAGAAAGGGGGCATGGTAGATCCTCTTTGAGTATCCTCTTCGAGAGGCCATGGTATGGGATGTGATGGTGATAATTAGCAAAATAGATTAAATTAGCAATTTGGTGAAATGTAGGTTTCAAGTGGCCATGAAAACTTTAGAGATAGAGGGAGCTCTAGAGAAAGAGGTGGATGGTAGAATAGAAGTTCTAAAATTTTTACAATTATTTGCCATTATTGTGGCAAAATAGGTCATAGTGCAGCCCATTATTATACTAAGAATGATTATATACGTAGTGGTAAATTGCAACAAGAAAACTATGTATCGTCTTCATGACAGAATGAAGATAAAAATGAGCATCTATTTGTTATGCAACGTATGATGAATGTTGTTACAAGAAAGGAGACACATAATGATGTATGATATATCGATTTAGGTGCACTTAATCATATAACCAATCATGTTGAATGGTTTGGAGAGATGTAAGATTTGCAAAATTCAGGTTATGTGTAGACAGGTAATGATTCATACCACCCAATTTTACACATTAGAAAGGTTCCCTTGTTCTTGCATGATGGCCAGACAAAGAGTCTGTCAAATGTATTACACATGCGATCAATCACAAAGAATTTAGTGTCTATTGGCCAAATGTTAGAGCAAGGGTTGTAGGTTTAATTTAATGCAAAATGTTATTTTGTAGAAGGCTTTAATGATAAGTACAGGTTGGTCACATGTTCACTTTAGATATTGTAATTCTTACTATGAATGCTGCTATGTATATTAAAGAGAAAGGAATGGTTGCAAACATTGAAATATGGCATAAATGTATTGGACATGCAAATGTACAAAGGCTAAAATTAATGCAGTCCAAAGGATTAATTACAAGATTGCTTGCTTTTAGAGTTGTAAAATTTCACAAAGTGTGTGAAGCATGTCAATTTGATAAGCAAGCAAGACAACCTTTTTTACATGATAGAGATGTGAACAAAAATATACTTGATGTTATGCATACAAATGTTTAGGGGTCTACATAGAATATATATCTTGCGACAGTAAATACTTTGTCACATTTATTGATGATTGTTTAAGGAAGCTGTGGGTATATTTAATGAAGAAAAAGAGTGATGTATTTGAGAACTTCAAAACTTTCAAGGTTATTGTTGAAACAAAAATGGGCTTGAAAGTTAAGTGCTTGAGGTCGAATGGAGGGGGAAGTATCTCTCTAATGAATTTAGTGGCTTCTTGAGGTCTCATGGGGGATAAAGAGACAGTTTGCTTGCAGGTATATCCCATAGCAAAATGGGGTTACAGAAAGAAAAAATAGACATATTGTAGAAGTTGCAAGGGTATTGATGGCTGAAAAGAATATACCAAAATACTTTTGGTTTGAAGCTATTCATATTGCTATCTATATTATGAATAGAACTCCCATGACTACAATTCATGGGATGACCCCTAAAGAATGCTTTATAATAGGCAAGAAGCTTGATGTGTCACACTTGAAAGTGTTTGGTTGTATTACATATGTTCATGTGCTAGATGAGTTGTGAAAGATGCTTGATCCAAAGGCTAAGAATGTATTTTTATTAGACGTTCTTTAGAGTAGAAAGAATATTGTTGTTATAATCTTGTCATATGTGAGTTTAGAGTGAGTAGAGATGTTATTTTTTATAATATGAGGAATTGATATGTATTTAGTGGTGATGTATTGGATGATGATGATGATAATCATGATAATAACGTGCAGAAAGAAAATCAAGAATCATGGAACCTTAGTGGATTAGAAACATCATTTGGTACTACATCTACAATTACAACCCTATAGTCCTACATCTTCAGGTGGATCTACAAGTGATGCAGGTAAAGACAAAGGGAAGAAGAAAGTGTTGAATGGTAATGATGCATCTACTAGTCATTTGGGATTTGATGGAGATTCTAGTGATTTAGAGAGTTTGGATGATGAGCTTAGTATTCCTTCAGTTAGGACACCAGGTGTACAAAGAACACATGGTAATGTAAAGGCTCCATTGAGTGATCTAGTGGTATGCAGGTCTAGCAGGGTCAGATAGCTTGTTAAAAGATTTGGTTTTGAAGGTTATGCAACTCACCGTTATGCTCATATGGTAAAGGTGGTTGAGAATATTGAGACAATTTGTTTTGAGAATGTTGTTGGTAATGCTCATTGGGATGTAGCAATGGATGAGGAAATGGTTGCATTAGAAGCCAATAAGACTTGGGATTTAGTACCATTGCCTAAGAGCAAGAAAGCTATTGGTTGTAAGTGGTTTTACAAAATCAAGCATAATGCAAATGGTTTTGTTAGCAAGTATAAGGCTAGGCTAGTTGCAAAAGGCTATGCTCAAACATATAGTAATAATTATGAAGAGACATTTAGTTCAGTTGTTAGGATGACAACCGTTAGATCCATGATTGCTTTGGTAGCAGGTTAGAGTTTGCAACAAATGGATGTCAAGAATGCCTTCTTACATGGTGAATTGCAAGAAGATATGTATATGGAGCAGTCAATAGGTCATGATGATTTAGAGTATCCCACATATATGTGCAAGTTAAAGAAGGTACTTTATGGGCTGAAGCAAGCACCTAAAGCATGGTCTAACAAGATCAGAGAGTATCTTATTAACATTGGCTTTTATATTTCTTATGCTAATCACTCACTTTATATGAGAAAGGAAGGTGTAGGTTTGGTCATCATAGTCATCTATGTGGATGACTTGATTATTGCAAGTGACAATGACAGTGGGATTGTTGAAGTTAAGGTCTTTTTGAATAAGAAGTTTGATATGAAGGATTTGGGTGAGTTGAGGTACTTTCTTGGTATTGAGGTGGTTAGATGTGATGATGATATATGGTTTTCCCAAAGGCAATATGGCTTGGGTATGTTATCCAAGTATGGTATGACAGCATGTAAGCCTTTTTCAGTGCCATTGGAGCAAAATATGAAGTGACTGACAAGGCCAACAACATAGCTCAAGTCTGGCCTTGTGATAGTCTAGTGTCATTCATTGTGACAACATGAGTAGCATACAACTAGATAGGAACCCATTGTTCCATGCTAAGACAAAATACATTGAGGTGAATTACCACTTTGTGAGACAGAAGGTACTTGCAGGAGAGATTGACTTGGTATATGTCATCACACATGATTAAATAGCTATCATTTTCACAATGGCATTGGGTATAGAGAAGCTTCAAAAGTTTCAAAGCTTACTTGGAGTTGCAAAGATACAGTTGAGCTTGAGGGGGAGTATTGAGATGGTGAGCTCAACACATGCATACATTGATGATGGACCACTTGGTTAGATGGGTTTACACATCTACACTTAGCACATCGGTTGTCATTATGATCCTCACATGGCCATTGACTTATCACTTATTATATTTATTTTATTACACCTACCTATATTTGGAATAGTTATAGTGTCAATCAATTAGTATAGTTAGTTATGCACTGTTTGACTTAGTAGGCCACTTTCCTTTATGTACTTTGTGTAACATTCTATTGTGTGTGGAAGAAAAAAAATAAACTAGCAAGAAAATGTTTTGGTATCCATCTCTCTTCTTGTATTCTTGAGTGAGCTTCCTCTTGTGTATATGGTGTGTGTTTGGCGCAGCAACTCAAGCAAGCCCCCCCACAACGTGACGATAATACTTCCCATTACCTACCCATCAATAATAGGTGCCCTACTTCATTTCCTATCAACAAACTAAAGCCATTGTGATGTCTTCTGACTATGTAATAGCCTATATAAGCATGTACACTCACATAATAATCACACCATAACCTATATATAGATTGGGTCCTCAAGTGTGGGACAGTACTCTGGGTTTTTCCTTGAGTTCGACCCATCTTCCAATTCATACGTATGTCATGTGCATGTAATGCAACTAGCACTTCCTTTAATGAGAGAGTACGAGAGGTTTTTCCTTGTAGGTACAAGTGAATGTAGTGACTTGTAACTTCTACCTCAAGCCAACATCCTTTGTGGTGCTTAGCTTCAACCAATCCAATCGATTCACAATGATTGCCCACCAACAAATCCAAATTCCATGAGTTGCATTTAATCCAAACTACCACTCTCTGCTTGTTGGCATCCAAAACAAAAAACAACTCCAATTCCCACAAAGAGCCTCAAACCACTTCAACATCCAAATGACGCTCCAGCACCAACCACCATTCTTCTTGTAATGATCCCCCAACTGTCATTGACATTCTTTGTCTTTGGTGTAAGTTAAAACATGCTACCTCTAATAAGAGTACCATGGGATAGACACTCATCTAAGAGGGGAATAATGTTAATTGTAGGATAGAAGGCAGCAATAGAGCAAAGCAAATAAACAAAGACACATAAAGGAAACAAAAGTAAAGAGACGTGAAAATCAAGTGAAGAGTGCAAAGCATATAATTTTCAAATAAAGTATGCAATCATGCAATTAATTGTAATATTATTTTGAGAGGTGGGCATAGCACTCGTGCAAGTTATAATATGTTCTACCACGTAGAAAGACTCGTAGCTTGGCAAGGCACATACACTAGCTTTCATTCATCTTTGTGATGACGGTTAGTATAATCTAATATATATGTATACATTGGGAAAGGCTAGGCAAGAGCCAAATAGGAGAGTTGAGTACCTAACTTAAATGGAATTCTAAACTCAAAATCCCATGTATAAAAACTAGAAAGTAAATGGATAAGCTTATTCTTGTGGTGTGAGAACTTGAGAGCATGCTTCTTCTTGTTGCTTCTAGGCTACCTATTTATGCTCCATCTTGAAAGAGTGAGATTGTGAGAGTGAGGGACTTGAGAGGTGAAGCTCCTCCCTTATGCACACTCTTATCCTCTTCCCCTTGCTCCATCTTGAAAGAGTGAGATTGTGAGAGTGAGGGACTTGAGAAGTGAAGCTCCTCCCTTATGCATACTCTTATCTTCTTTCCCTTCTTGGGTGAGAGGTGGATTGGAGGAGGGATCAGGTTGTATTTCTTCTTGTTCACATTTTCTCTTGTAGTTCAGATCAAGAGTTATGGAGTAGAGGTTGTGGATCAAGTACCATCACATGGATTGTGTAGCCACCATCGAGCCTTCACTTTGTGGCATTGAGGAGAAGGTAAGGTAGCCGTGAGTTCACTACGCCCTTATCAATTTGTTCATTCTTGCTTTCATGTGGTTCTGGAGAAGAATGGATAGTTTGATGAGTTTGAAGGATTTATAAGCCGCCATGTGAGAGGTAGCCATTGCTAAATTAGATGAAGCACTTGAAACAATAAACGTTCCACCATCAAGTCCCTGGCAGTCGAGCTTGTGATAGCTTTGACAAACATGCACTCACATAGTGATGCACCATAAATTATACACAAATTGGGTCCCCAAGTGTGGGACAACACTAACAACATGGGAAATCTTAAAGTTGATCTTTTCTCTAGATGAATAACACTCATAGAGAGCTTTTAGAAAATAAATATTGAAGTAACTTCTCTTTGAGTGAACTTATTCTTTATAGCCTCATATTCTGTGGCAACCCTATCTATTTGAACTTGGATAATTCAATCCAACAATTAATGAATAAGACTACTATAATCTATTAGCTCATCTCCATTATTTATAATTATGTCCTATGACTTGTCAAGGGAGTAAGATAGATTACCTAGAGACAGCTCCATCGTGTCATTTTTGCATTGAGTTCATCCATCCATCTCTCTTCCCAATCTATCACCATGACATAGCAAGAAACAATCCTTCCATTTAGAGTATTATCTTTATTTTCTCTAAAGGATATAGATTGCAGTCCTTATGGTTGTGGACTTCTCAATTCTTCTCTTTTTAATAATGGAAATGAAGTTTCTTGATATGAGAAGGTAGTTGATTAAATCCAAATTTAAACCCATCCCATTTCTAAAGGAATGGTCATCATAGTAGGATCTTCCATTTCTACTTTAATAGTGTTGGAAACTATTGTTAGCTCTTCATTGTATTAAACCATGAGACTACTAGTAACTCTTCGTTGTGATTTTCTTTCCCCGTATCATTTGTTTCTTCTTTAATTTCCTCTTTTATATGAATCTCTTGAGGGTCAAACTCAAAGAAAGAATTCGTTGAATAATCTCTATCTTGTGTATCAATTGTAGTTAACATGGAATTCTCCCTCATTAAATATTCATCATGTGACACATACTTACTTCCCATTCATCATTTTTATTTTTCTTTTCTAAAGTAATCGCTAATAAGTTTGATAGTCCACTACTAGAGGTGGTCAACCAAACAACAATATCATTATTTCAATCATCTTCTGAAGAATGGTGCACAAAGTATTCCATCTCCTTGGAAACATTCCTTTGATGTAAATTGACCCTCGTCTTATCTTGCTCAATTTTAGAACTCTCATTGAATTTATCATTCATCTCAATTACCTTAGATCCATTAGTATTTGTAATCTCCACCATAGGTTTATACAAGAACTCCTTACATACTACCCTCAATTATACTATATCATGCTTGGGGCCTATTATTATAATACCCTCATGTCAACTTTGGTCACATCAGGATTGCAATAGGCTAGGCCTACCCAAGAGAATTAGGTATGACATGGCTCCTTGAATATGTCGCACTACTAAAGAGCTAGTACTATAATCTAGTCCCACAATCATGGTTGGAATTTGACATAGAAGACCTAGAGGTGTCACATTGCACAATTTTGCTAAATGTAATATGATACTTGTGATTTTCTTCTTATTGTTCAATCCAAGTCTAATCATTGTCTCATTAATCTCATTAGGTTTACTACTAGTCCCTTGTCTAGTTCAGCCTTGAATATCATATGCTTCATCACTTCCATGTTTGCAATCGGAGCTCCTAGGTCTAATGATAAATCAATGATCTTTACAAATATGATACCTTTACTCTTATTAGCCCTTTCACACTTGGCAAATTAGCTATGGCTATGTTCTTTTTAGCTCTTTGTGCACTAGTTTGTGATATAATTGTAAGTTATATTTCTAACAATTGTCTCAAATTAATGAACGACAGTAAGTTTTCCAATTCATCCCATACATTAACAAATTTCCCTTTGTTTTCATCTTTATTGTCAACCACTTTTGATATTCTCAATGTTCGAGGAGATCAAGGCACTTTGTCTTTAATTTTTAGTGGTTTAAAGAGACTAGCAAATGAGCTGATCTTGTAAATTAGGTGGCATGCTCATTTTGTAGAACAATTGTTGTGTTAGACTTCGAGTGTGTGATTGCTCCAATTATTATCTTTGAATTGAAAGTTACATGTTTTTCCTTTGGTGTTATTGTTTTAGGTCTTTCACAATGTCTACTAGATTTGTTGGAATTAGTAACATTCTTTTCTTTATTCTACCCTTGGGAGGATGTACCCGCACTTAAGTAGTCCTTCTTGTAATGGCCTTCACAAGCCCATTTATCATATAAACAGGCACAATTCTTCCTTTTTTGATCATTTGAATAGAATCTAATAACATGTTTAGGTTGCTTCCAACATCTCCAACAAGCTACACTTGTTCGCACATTGTTTTTCCTTATAAAATTGGCATAATTTGTTTGAATTTGGGCTGCTTGGTGTCATCAATAGTTTTGACTATCCATGCAATTATACTTTATTTACACTTGGGCTACTTGCTATCATTGGTGGGTTCTATAACAAAATATTCGTCTTTCGCATGATTGTTTTGTAAGAAATACCTGCAAAACATATATCTTGGTGGAGCATTTAATACATATTATGCACTGAAAACTGCATTTTTAAGTAGGTTTAGGAAGGATAAAACTCCTAGAGATATTTTGAGGAAGATCAAGAAGATTAAGAAAAGAATATGCTGGTTGAGGATTATGCTTAGAAGTTTAAAAATCTCCTTAATAGGTTGGATGCTATTGATGCACCATCCATAGAAATGCAGATTACTTGCTTTATCAAGGGTCATAGAAGTTGGGTGAGGAACCCTATAGTCAATTTGGAACTTGGTCAGAATGATACTTTGGATACTATGATTAGAGCTACTATGAGAGTGGAAAAGAGGTTGGGTACGTCAAGGTCAAAGTCTTGGAAAGACGATGATTCTTTTCAAGAGTAGAGAGTGATATAGGAGAAGAGGAAAGTGATTTTAGTTCGGTTTCAAAAGATGATTTTAGTGATTCAGAGGATGAAGATGATTCAAAGAAGAAGAAGAAGCATAAGAAAAAGAAATCTATTTCAATCAAAAGCAATGGTAAGAAAACAAAAGATAAAATTAAAGCAAAGGTTGTGGAAAGTAAATTGGACAAGAATATTAAATAGAAGCTAAAAGATTTAGGTCTTTCTAATACTAAGAAGAAAGATTAGTATTGTGACATCTACCAGAGAAATGGCCATGAGACTCAAAATTGCTGGTATAATCCTAATGTTAGGATAGCACAACAAGTTTTAATGATATAGCCTAGGCCTAGACCTATGCAACCAGTTGTAGTTAATCAGATTATGTTTGACACAGTGCCTTAGAGGCCTTTTAGGGGCCTTAGAAGAATGCAAGCAAGACATCCTTGGGGAAATTTTCAAGCACAGCAACAACCTACACAAATGGGAGCCTGCCATTATTATGGTGGTCAAGGGCATTTTGTTGGACCCAACTATGAACTTTGGGCAAGGCATATGACTGAGAGAGGAATGACAATAGCAAGGTCACACAATGACGGAAGACCTGCAGGAGCATCTCATAAACAATTTCTAAAGGGTCAAAAAATGTGTAAAAAATATCAAATGTTGTAAGTTTGCATGTTGAATGTGATTGTTCTAATTGCATTCAAGTGGAAGAATGTCCTGATGAAGCATTGGTACTATCAGATTCAAGCACGCCCAAAGCTTGATTGGCAGGAACAAGAGAAGACAAGGAAAAGAGCCATAAGGCAAGTTAAAAAGTTTTTGAAACTTACTAAAAAGTCTCAAATTGAGCAATTGGATGATACTAGAGGTTCTGGAATGCAGTTCCTTGAACTGTAGGAGCAGTTCCCTAAACAGCAGGAGCATTGCCTTGAACATCAAGGACAGTTTTCTAAAGGCTTAGTTTTTGAGAGGTGGTGGACTATCAAGTTCCTACAATTCAGGTGGAATATTTTGGAAGGAATCTTGAAGATGTATTGCTGGATGGTGGTTTGGGAGTGAATATACTACCTGAGCATGCATATTTGGCAACAAAGCAAGAGTAATTGCTACCAGCTCCATTTTAGGTTAGAATGGTAGATCAGAGAATATTACAACCTTTGGGTATTCTACGTAATCAATTAATCAAAGTGGCAGGCTTGAAGTTCAAAGCAAGCTTTACGGTTCTAAGAATGTTAGAAATAGGAGATTCTTACAAGATGCTTTTGGGTAGACCTTGGTTTAAGTTGGCCAAGTTGAAACAGGATTGTGGAAATGATTATGTTTGTATTCCTAGGCGCATTAAGGAGGTTAGGTTATCTACAGTCTGCAATGAATAAAGTTATGTTGAAAAGTTCAATCAGACTTGTAGTGGCATTAATTTGGTGGATGAAGTGGAAGATGATGAAGAGGAATTATTTTTTCAAGCAAATCCTTTTGTAGTCCCAGTTTTTGAGATTAGTGTTGATGGTATTATTCAAGGATATCAATAGTTTCCTCTAGTGGAGGGGAATGTAGGTTTGGAGCAACAAACTGTTTATTCTGCAGTCTCAAATTTGTTTGGACAGCAATATGTTATTGTTCTTGAAAAGTAGAATCAACCTAATGTTTAGAAGAGGCTAGGGACTGGTTAGGGAAAAGTGATTCAAGACCCAGAAACTAGTTCTCCTAAAAACAAATGCAGCATTGGACCGAAAAATCAACAACAATTGACAGAGGATCAGCAAAAGGATGATCCTAATATATAGGAAGAGGAAGGGCAAAAAACTATTGTTCAAGCTAAGCAGAGATACGAGCATACCATGAGAAGATCTGCAAGAGTAGTTGAAGATGAGGTTCAAGGAGTTAATTTGAATGAGCAAGGGGAAGGAAAACCTATCAAAATGAGCATTTATGTAGACAAGGTATTCAAATTGGACCTTATCAAATTATGTCAGGAATTTCAAGATATTTTTGATTGGGATTATACGGACATGAAAGGGTTTGACTCAGCAGTGTATCATCATAGAATCAACTTGAAAAAGAATGCTAAATTGATTATTCAAAAGCGGTATCGGATGAATCCTAACTATGCTAAGCAGGTTAAGGAGAAATTTGATAAGTTGTTGAGAGTTGGATTCATTAATTCGGTCAATGAGGTGACTTGGTTGTCCCCCATTGTTGTTGTACCTGAGAAGAAGGGCAAGATTAGAGTTTGTGTGGATTATAGGAAGTTGAATGCAACTACAGTTACTTATCCCTTTCCACTACCTTTTATTGATTCCTTGCTTGATGATGTAGCAAGACATGAAATGTATAGTTTTTTGGATGGATTTTCAGGTTATAATCAGATCATAATGCATCTTGATGATATGGATAAACTTTCATCACTGAATGGGGAGCTTATGTCAGTACAATTATGAATTTTGGCTTGAAGAATGGTCCTCCCGAATTTCAAGGAGCTGCTCATAAAACTTTTGAGCCCTATTGGACAACTTTTATGAGGGTCTATATTGATGATTTCTGTGTGTTTGGCCTAAAAAGTGATCATTTGAAGCATCTTCAACAATGTTTTGAAAGATGTAGAAAATTTGGTATGTCTTTGAATCCTTTTAAATCTATTTTTGCTGCAAAGTGAGGGGTACTTCTAGGACACATTCTTTATGAAGAAGGCATGGCCATAGATCCAAGGAAAATTATTGTGATTCAGAAAGCAAAAGCTCCAACTAATGTGCATGAAGTTATGAGATTTGTCAGCCAAGTGAAATGGTATAGTAGATATTTGAGATATTTGTCTCATATTTGTTTTCCTCTTACTACACTGACTAGGAAGGGTGTGCAATTTGTGTGGAGGTCTGATTAGAACAAGGCTTTTAATGTTCTCAAAAAGATGCTTGTAGTGGCTCCAATATTGCAACTTCCAATATGGGATTTACCTTTTCATGTATTTGTGGATGCTTCTGACATTGCAGTGGGAGTAGTGCTTATGCAGGATAAAGTATTAGGCTAGTTTAGACCAATTTACTATGCTAGTAGGAGATTGAGTGCTACTAAACAGAATTACTTAGTTATGGAAAGAGAAGCACTTGGTATGGTTTATTCTTTGCAAAAATTTTGTCATTATTTGTTAGGGAACCAAGTGATTTTTCATGTGGATCATTAGGCATTTTTGTTCTTTATTAACAAACCTCAGTTAACTGGAAGGTTAGACAGATGGATGCTATTGTTACAAGAGTTTGATTTTAAGGTTATTCATAGTCTTGGCAAAGAGCATGTAGTTGCATATTATTTGAGTAGACTGGATAATGATGATCCTGAAGTTGGAATTCTTGATCAGGTTCTAGATGCTAAACTATTTGAAGTACATGTTCTTAATCCCGATTCATATTATGATCATTTGTTGCATTTCCTAAAGGAAGGAGTTATGCATGCATACCTTACTGCAGATCAAAGAAGAAGTTTGGCATTAAAAGCCAATCATTTCAGGTTATTATGAATGTTTTGTATAAAAGAGGAGTAGATAATGTTATGAGAATATGTGTTATTGAATACGAGCAGCCAACAATTTTGCATGAAGCCCATTTCGGACTGTCAGGTGGTCATTTTTCAGGGGAAATCACAAACAGTAAAATTTTGCAGGCAGGACTCTGGTGGCCTAATGCGTTGAAGGATACTCATTAGTATGCTAAAGAATGTTTGCCAGGTTTGAAAGCCTCTTGACAGGGATAGAATGCAAGTTCATCATGTCTTACCACTTGAGCCTTTTCAAAAGTGGGGAATTGATTTTGTGGGGTCAATTAAGCCAACAGCTAAGAGAACTGGTAACATATATATTTTGGTTTTTACGGATTATTGTACCAAATGGGTGGAAGTTCAAGCATTGAAGGACAATAAAGCAGCTAGTGTGGCCAAATTTTTGTATTCTAACATTATGACCAAGTTTGGTTGTCCTATTGACTATCATGCACATGATTTTGCATAATAAGTCTACTCCTTATCATCCTCAGGCTAATGGTCAAGTTGAAAGTTCAAATAAGATTTTACTCCACATTTTGAAGAAGATTGTTGAGGATAACAAGGATGATTGGGATGCAAAACTTGATTCAACATTGTGGGCTTTTAGGACAACATACAAGGTTTCAATAGGGCTTACACCTTTTAGGCTTGTTTATGGTTTGGAAGCTGTAGTACTTATGGAGTTTGTAGTACCAAGTCCTAGGATTGCAGTAACACATAAGTTGGATCCTTAGGAATCAATGAACCACAGATTAGGACAACTCCTGAAGTTAGAGGAGGATAGGGTTCTTACTGCCTACATTTCAAGAATTCCCCAGTAGCGGAGACAAGCTTGGGTGAACAGACATATCAGAAAGAAAATCTTTCAGGAAGGTGATTGGGTTGTGGTGTATAATTCTCGACTCGATAAGTTTCTAGGTAAATTAAAACTCTGTTACGCAGGTCCATTTGTGATATTTAAGGATGTCGGACAGAGCATGTTTTTGCTTAAAGATTTGCATGGCAAGGTGTTGCAACTTGCAGTCAATGGATTCAAACTTAAAAGATTGGTTCAACCTTATTATGCACAGGTCAATTTAATCTTATCATGGTTCGTTAACTCAAGTGTGTCATGTAGTGATTGTGTGGAGTGGTCTAAGGTGTGTCATACTAAAATGAAAAATGGCATGAAAAGGTTCAAACTCATAAAGGACTTGGACTTGGACTTCAGTTTCGAGATGGAGACAAAGAGTTCTTCTTTTGTTTCCTCTTCTTTCTCTCAATCTTCATATGTGTGTCGACCTGCATTGCCCGCCATGACACATACTCGGCGTACATCCACCAAAGCATTGCCCAGGAAGAAAAGAGTTCATGTGGAGGATGATGAAGATACTGATTATGATCCAGTTGAGGAGGAGCACTTGGAGCAGCAAGAGGCAGCACCCACACCGAAGTCTTCATCTCAGGTACTTGCTTTGAGTGCTGTGTCTACACCATTTGTAGATTCTACTTTGGCACTGGATGTTGAGCATACATCTACCAAGGCATGGCTGGAAAGAATTGGGTTGTATCAATTTGCATGCCTTCCTTGGCAATATTGGACCGCTAATATACATGCTTCAGTGCAGCTGGATATTCTGCGACAATCCTAGGGTAAAATTGCAGGTCGCGTTGAGCTTACAATGGTTATTGTAAGCCATATTTTTGCATTACCAATGAATGTAAACCCAACATTGTGGAGATGCTTTGATGAGCAAATGCATGAAGCATTCGGAGATGTCACGTGTCCACGTAAGGTGTATGTTATGAAACACATTGATGATGATCGTAGAATGCATCTTCGGTGGTTTATGGAGAAGTTCATGTTGTTTATTAAGACTGATTCCATAGCTCGAGAGACTTATGGCTTGATTTATTATGCTAAGAATGTGGATATGCCAAATTGGGCCGGGGTTTTGTATGATAGGTTAATGATAGAGATCAAAGTGTTGAAGACTAAGAAGGTTTTTCATAAATCCCACATGGGTTGTTTCTTGGCAACCCTATATGAGTATGCTTTTAGGCAATATCCTAGTTTGACTATGGAGTCTTTATTGACTTGGACACCTGATTCTATGTCTCAAGATGCAGGGCATGTTGATGATGTGACAATGGATACCGGTAATGGGAAAGATAGTGCTGATGCTTTTGATCTTTTTGGTGGCGATGAATAGAGATTAGCTCTTTACAAATATTTTTTGCAAGCAGGTTATCAAAAGCCTTATGCAAGACATGTTGTTATGGATTTTGTGAAAGATCATGGGAAGTCAATGTATGATGAGAAGATGAAACAATGAGCAAGCAAAAGTAAGGGAGGTGTGAACTATGGTGGATGGAGCAAGATAGCAAGAGATAGAGACTCAAGATATGGGAACTCCAATAGTCACAATGTGTGACCAACCTTCCCTTATTCATTAGTCATTGAAAGAATAAAGAATGAAGTGACAATGATGGGTGCCCAACTTGTAGTGTATAGGTGTGTGGATATTGTCAGTGTAGTGAATATATGAGTGGCATAGGCACATGAGCCTTTATCCTCAACATGCTTTTCTCCCACCACCAATCTATGATGTCCATTGCCTTGTTATGAGAGAGAGAGAGAGAGAGAGAGAGAGAGAGAGAGAGAGAGAGAGAGAGAGAGAGAGATGTGTGTGCGTGCGAGCGCGCGCTATTTGTGTGCTCTTCTCTCACTGCTATTTTGTGTTGCCCATTGCCTTATTTTATATATATATATATATATATATATGTCATTGATGAGTGGCCTTCATTGTTGTCAATGTGTTAGGCAATGAACTTGCTCTTTGAAGACACACATAAGAGATTTTCAAAATCCATATAGGTGAGGTTTGGGGTAAGTTGGCGTAGGAGGCCTCGACACCCTTTAGAGGTTTGGGACCTTCCTAGTTTATAGCTAAAATGTATCTATTGAATATGGACATATAGGCCGTTGAGTGATAGGAACTATGTTTCAGTCCCCCCCTAATCATTTGTTTCATGCTCCCCCTCCCCCTGCATCCTAGCATGTTGCCAATCATCTCACCTCTTATGCCTCTCTTGCCACGACTAGCCCATTGTCTCAGTCTCCTGAACTAGCAAACTTAACGAACTAATGACATCACTAATTACTATGTTACTAATGAAATTAACGCTTGAGTAACTAGCAAACTTAACTAACTAAGAATCTTGCTAATGACATCAATGAAGCATTAACCAATTACTTATTAGTTCTTAGTAATCGACCAACAAAACGAATGAAGTAATCGACAATAACAATCAATAGGATGAATCAAGTTTGAAGAATTCAAATAACCCTTCTCGTTTTCATCGATCTTGCTCTAAGCTTTTTCTACCTTTTTATCTCCTCTCATCTCACTTTTTGAAGTGTTTGATTGAGCGTTGATTTTCTTCTTATCTTGCTTTTCAAAGTATTGGCTTTTTTTTAAGGGTGCTTTTTTCCTTTTTCTTAAACCGCGTGTAATGACCAAAAAGACAAAAAACGATCATAAGCTGCGCATGTTAAAACTTGTCTGTTTTGGCCAACGGTGGTGTGGAGGGAGGCTGGCCTTTGTACCTAGGGTCGTCTAATCTAATTCTACTTTATTACATTCGGGAGCATCTGGTGCTGCCATCGAGAGGTCACCGCCCAAAATGCAAGCCGTGCGCGTCAAGCTTCTTCGCCATCTGCGGGTTCCTGTGCCTGCGCCCATCCATGGCAGCCAAGGTCTCTTCTGCACCTCCTTGTTCTCCACCGAAGCCAAGAGCTCCTTTCTCAACAAGGAGGAGGTCACAGATCGCGTCCGTAAGGTGTTGAAGCAGTTCCAGAAGGTCGACCCATGCAAGGTCACATTGAAACGTCATTCATGCAGTTTCTTATGTCACGTTTACGAGATTCAAGTGTTGATTCTGAACCATTGGGGGTGTGATTATCAACTTTTTGAGTGAATCTGCGAATTTTTGTCACACGGGAGTGGGAAACGCCTAATTGGTTTAGAAATTTTGCACAGACGTATGCTATTCAAAAGTGAGAGAACCCCTCCTTTCGTTTCAAAAACAGCTCCAATAGCTGTAAAAAGGACATCCAAGATGCTTATATTTCTTAGACAAGTTGAAATCCTTGATGGGCTCATTAAGAGACATAATTGTGTGCTCTTTTTGAACATTCTCCTTTCTCTAAACCCTCATAATAAGATGCTTTTGCAAAAGCTAAAAACAAATCTAAGTGAAAGTAAATGAAAAATAAGGGAATGAGGATGCAGTGGAGGACTAGTAAGAAGATGCGGAAGGACGACTAAACTTATGGTAGCCTAAAGATTTAGCTAGAGTACGTGAATTAGGACTGGCCTAACATATCCTAAAGGATATGAAGTTGGACTAACCTTAGTAGTGCGGGGTACTTAAGAATCCTAAGACTCTAGCCTAATGGTGAATGATGAGTGAACTAGTCAAATAAGCCTTTCGACATTGACTATGGGGCATATGAAGAGACCACCATTGACTATGGGGCATACGAAGAGTCCACCACACTAGTGGGTAGGCATTGATGAACACGGATACCAGGGGGTGGAGAAAGTGTGCTATCACCTTGGGGAAGATTTCCTCTCAAACTCCGTGGACTGGAGCTACGAACACATAAAGGGGTTGAGGTTGGTTTTGGGATTTTGGTAAAAAAATCCTAAATTTATATTCATTTTATTTCCTATTTCATCCCCATTCTCGGAATGGGCCCTTCTTGTTTCAATGGCATTCCCTATTCCCATTCTTGCCCCTATTTCTTGTTCCATGTGGCTATGTCACATATGAAGAATAATACAAAATACATAAGTGAATGAATGGAGATTTAAAACCGAGAGAAGAGCTGCCCCCTCTGAAAGCTTTGGGAAACCCCTCTCTCCATCATTCCAAGATCAAAGGGGAGGGAGCATCTATTAGCAGTTGTGTGTCTTGTGTAGTCATCTCCTACCTACGAGCCTTAGTTTGAGTCACGGATGGGGACATTAGGAGCTTCGACACTTGGTTTGTGATGTGTTTTGATGGAGGACGCAGATTTATTTTGAGCATGCATTTCTTTTCTAGGGAGTTTTGGGTGTGTTCACACTACTAGAGATCAGTTTCCAGCTCCTTTGCATTTCTTTTTTAGTGGTTGGAGAACATGTTCACACCTGGCAATGGTGATCTACATTATTTAATATTTTCTGCATTTTTTATCCAAATCCAACATTTTCTGCATTATGTAGTGCAGGTCAGCCAGCATTAAATGCTTTGCCTGCTACTGGTTGGCCAGTTTTGACAAGGGCAGCCTATTTATTTTGTCCTCCTCAATTGCTGGTCATTATCTTTTGCAGGTTTCAGCATAGTCCGACATTCAAGGATTCTCCTCCATTTTTTGGTGTCCCTTTTGTAATGAGCATAGTTGCTAGGAAACGTGTTTTCTACATGTAGAAAATGTTAGAAATGTCCAAGCATTTTTGAAACATAGGAATGGTTGGATTGAAATTTTGGTCCTTGAGGAGTATAGTTGGCCCAATTTTGTACGTTGGATTAAATTGTCCTTTTTGCCTAGTCAAAACTGGTCTATAGAGAGATGGATTCAAAGTTTGAACATGTTTAATAGCAACTTAGTCCATAGATTCATTTGAAGTCCTACAAAGGTATGGATCATTATTGATTGGTTGTAGTTTGTATGTTTAAGTAGTTTCTAATCTATGGCATTATATCTCTTTTATATTTATAAAATTGGTATGATGGATCGTGAAATATGGTATATCGTGTATATAAATTGTTGGTCTATTGATTGTTCACTTAGATTTTGTATGCAAATACTGAGTCATGTGCAATATGTGTTTTGTTGTGGCCCATGGGACTTGAGTACATTTATGTGTATAAAAAGCTTAAATAAATTCATCTCGAATGAAACCTGTTTCTTATGTTTTAGAAAACTCATACGAAACCTTGGAAACCCATTTCATATCTCTTGTTTTTGAAAACCTTGGCAACTATGGTCATTAGCTTGATCTTGTGTCCTCACCTACACTTTGGCCTGTGTGTAGGGATTGATTAGTCCTTTTTGTCCTCAATAAAATTTTTGGAGTTTAGTGCAGATTTTCTTCTTTCATTGCAATCTCTTTCTTTCCTTCTCTCTTCATGTTCACGTTTCTCTTCCGTTGTGCACTCACACATGGTGTCATTGCTAAAGTGAGGACTTCGAGATTCTATGACGAGAAGACCACACTCACCTTGTTGTTTGGAGTAGATATATTGCAAAGAACACATATTATTCTACCTTGTTTGGGCCTTTTGCGAAGCATGCACGACATCTGATTTTTCTTATGTTTAGCCAGTTAACCCCAAAAACATAGAAGTTTTTTGTGTGTTTGGAGGTCTATTTGAAGAGTTATGGAGTATTGATATGATAGGTTTGATGACTTAGATGAGAAGACCATTCAATAGTAGTACCATCATTTAGATTGTCGTAATAAAGAGCAACAAGAACATCGATATTTAGAGCCTCGTTTTCGCTTTGATAGATTGAGCAGATTGGAGCATCGTTCTTTCCCCTTCCCATGATAGCATCTCTTTGTTCAGGTATCCCATGCTTCCTTCTCTCTCCAAAGACTATCGACTTGATGGTGTGACCCACTGCCTTTGGTCCTACAAAGTGTTTTGTATTCTTGACACATTCGACTTCTGGGAGTTTGTTACTATCCCAATCCCTCATCTAGTGGAGGACCCCCCACATTGGTTCTACCATGGACCAAGCAGCCCTTTGGGGTCGATTCAATTCTAGAGTGTGATTTTTTCTCTTTACGAGTCTGCAAGATTCTGTCCTTGTGCATGTATACAGACTATGGACCGCAATGGAGGTGCAATCGAAGCTCTCTTTTCTCCACCATTAAAAGATCTTTGCCCACCGGATTACCCTAGAGAAGAAACTCAAGATGCTCTTAGTTTATGATTCTCATTCCATGAAGCATCACATCAATAAAATGGAGGATATGTGGGATAAGCTTATATCCCTCGGTAGGATAATCTCATGGGACATGGCAATGATTCTCGTTACTCATTTGCCATCTTTCCAATATGATATCTTTTATATTGCTTTCCTTACCTCTAAGACTCCGGAGACTATTCTATGGGAGGAGTTAGTTGCCCTTGTTTTGGAGCACGAAGAGTGACTCAAGGAGAGGGGCCAGAGGATCTTTCTTGTTAGAGATTTGGTCACCTCTAGGATGGGCACTAGCATATATAGGGTAGAATAGGGCAATTATGTAGTCTTACCATGTTTAGGAGCAAGTCGGCTAGCAACTTTGCAATTGCCAATAATGTGGGCAGGATTTTGGTTAGGTTGGGTAAGTTGGATAGGGCGCATAGATTTTTCTTTTGGCAAGTTGCATCTCGCGCAATAGTTTTTCATTATTTGAGTATTTCCTACCTATTTAGGTAGGTCCGCTCTCCGGTCACAGTTACTTCATTGTTTGTGCAGGTTGAGAGAAATCTCCGGTTGGTTATACTCGCATAGGCCATTGTACATATTTGCCTTCAATATATTCAATATTTATTCTTTATAGTCTTCAACATTCTTCTCTCTCTCTCGCTCTCCCCTCCCCCCCCCCCCCCCTTCCCTCCCCCCTCGTTTTCAATTCTTTCTTTTGTTCCAATTATTTGCTTCCAAGGGAATAATAAAGTTGTGGATAGTAATGATGCATCTATTTGTTATTCAATTCTTGATGGAAACTCTAGTGGATTAGAGTTCAGATAATGAGCTTGGTATTTCTTAGTGAGAACATGAGGTATACACAGAGTATATGGTAATGGAAAGGCTTCATTGAGTAATTTGGTGATATACAGGTCTAGCAGGGTGAGATATCTTGTTAGAAGATTTGGTTTTGAGGGTTGTGCAACTTGTCATTATGCTTATATGGTAAAGGTAGTTGAGGATGGTAAGCCTACTTGTTTTGAGGAAGTTGTTGGTCATGTTCATTGGGATACAACAATGAATGAGGAGATGGCTGCATTAGAGGTTAACAAGACTTGGGGATTTAGTACTATTCCCTAAGGGCAAGAAAACTATTGGTTGTAAGTGGGTCTATAAAATCAAGCATAATGTAGATGGTTCTATTAGTAGGTATAAGGCCAGTCTGGTTGCAAAAGGCTATGCACAAACATATGGCATAGGCTATGAAGAGACATTCAATTTTGTTGCTAGGATAGCAAGAGTCGGATGTGTGATTGCTTTGGCAGCAGCCAAAGGTTGTAGTTTACAATAGATGGATGTGAAGAATTTCTTATTGGATGGTGATTTGCAAGAAGAGGTTTGACAGCAGCCAAAGGTTGTAGTTTACAACAGATGGATGTGGAGAATTTCTTATTGCATGGTGATTTGCAAAAAGATGTGTATATGGAGCATCTAGCGGGTTATGATGATTTAGAGCATTCTACGTATGTGTGTAAGACCTAGGTTAAAAGAGATGCTCTATGGTTTGAAGCAACCACATAGAGCATGGTCTAACAAGATTAAAGGGTATCTTGTTAACATTGGCTTTTATACTTTTTGATATAGATCACTCACTTTATATGTAGATTTGATTGTCATAGTCATCTAGGATGACTTGATTATCACAAGTAATAGTGACAGTGAGATTGCCAATAGCAAGGACATTTTGAAGCAAAAGTTTGAGATAAAGGATTTGGGTGAGATGAGATACTTTCTTAGTATTGAGGTGATTAGATATGTTGATGGTATATGGTTATCTCAAAGGGAGTATGGCTTTGGATATGCTGTCTAAGTATGATATGACAATATGTAAGTCTCTTTCAATGCCATTGGAATAAAATGTAAAGTTGAGTGTGTTGAGAAATCCTTCACCCGTAGTTCGTGTTTCTGCGTTTTGCGTTTAGGGTTTGCAGCCCCAAAAAGGGGCGCCATCCTAGACTAATTGTGCTTGTTTATAGGCCACTCTCTCATTTATTCCTCACGGCTGGTTTATTCAGTCCGTCCCCTCTTCTCTCCAACCTCTCCACTACCCTCATACCCCTTTAGGAGGACATTGTGGTTTGTGGTTTGTGGCTGTCTTCATCATCTTCCTTGTGCTACAGCACCCTTGTTCCCTTGTATCACATTCACTTCATGATTCGGAACTTTATCATTCCATTCATTAGAGTTTCTTCTCTCTTCTCTTCTCTTCTCCATGTTTACCGAGTTCACTCCGTGTTCCTCCTTGCCAACCCTACTGTCTCGCTGGTACGCCATTTTTTGACATGGTATCAGAGCTAGTTCTGCTCAAACAGTGGTAAAGATCCTTTACTCCAATGACGGCAACGACCGGTGGCGGGTTCGGCATCCACTTCTCTTTTTCTTCCGCCATCAAAATCTCGTTTTTGCAGATTTTAGGTGTTTCAGCTTGCTGCCCACACCCCGTTCGCCGAGGATATCTCAGTCGAAGCTGTCCATTGCTGTCTCCATCAGTTGGCGCCTGATTTCTAGCCCTCTTTACGCAGTTTGGAACTGATTCTAGCTAGGTGACTGCTGTTCCTGTGTAGACCTGTTGCCATATAGCCTGTCATGTTATCACAGTTCTGTTGCCTGCGTTTTTAGTCTTTCTCTCTCCTGTTGTCTGTACTGTCTACGTTTTTAGTCTTTCTCTCTTCTCACCTGCGTTTTTCTACTGGTTGCAACCTCTTACTACTGGTCGTATCCTCCTTCCACTAGCAGCTCACTTCTATCCCTTCCACTGCCCTCCCACCCTTTGAGACGAACATTGCGGTTCGTGCTTCACACTGCCCTCACATCCCTTGAGACGGACATTGCGGTTCGTGGTTCATGGTGGCTGACCTCTTCCTTCTTCAGCAAGGCACTCTGGTATCCATGGCTTCTTTACCAATAGATGACCAGACTACTAGGTGCTCCTATTGTGGCATCACCGGACACACCACCGATGCTTGCCGACTTCGATCTTTGCTTCCCACCTCCTCGGAGTATATGCATCTTCCACCAGGTACTCCTTGTGCCACCTCTTCTTTCTGGGCCACAGAGATCGTTCTACATCGGTTATCAGAGTACTATGCTCAAGGCAATAAGACGCATCCGATGCGTACCAAGTCCTTTTGAGCACATGAAGGATCGATTGGCGCTACGACCTCTTGGAGATCGTCGCAATGCCAACGGCAGTCTTCTTCCACTTATTTTCAGGTACAGTGGCTTCCACGACCTACGAATCTACAGTCCGCTCCATCGAGAGATAGTGATTATTTGATACCGTCTCCTCATCAATCTGCTCCTTTGAGAGACAGTGGCTGCTCGACTTTTCTCTTCTTCGGCTACCTAGTTTGCTCCACTGAGAGACAGCGACTGTTGCCCACCTCTTACTCATTCTGAGCCCCACTCTTCCCCACCCTCGACTACTTAGGTTCGAGAGGCTACCTTTGGGAGCTCTTCGGCACCCCAGATATCTTCTTCAGTACCACCGCGGCACTTCCTTCGTCATCAGACATTTCAGAGTCCGTGATCCATGAGTTTTTGGATTCCCTCTCCACTTCAGAGGGGGATGTTATTTCTTTGCCCTTAGAGGGGGCATCTACTTCGACTTCAGCGGGGCCTCCTCCACCTCCCATCTCAGAGAGGGAACCTACTCCACATGAAGTTCTTCACTCATCCTCTACTTTCTTGGGGTGGCTGTCTTTGACCAGCCATCTCTTCTACTGATACCCAGGATCTTCAGGTACCACCTAGATCGGGACCTCGGAGGTTCAGTCGCGACTTGGTGACGAGGCCTTCGTATTCCTTCCAGCATGGATACACAGAGCTTGTGGCTTCTCTTCCGAGGTTGAGTTTCGGGTTCTCCAGTTTACTCTGTCTACTGTTTTTTACTACAGGTTCCCTTTCCGGTGCAAATCTTGGATCTTAGGGATCCTCTATATCTTCTTCCTCCTCTTCTCTTCTTGCCTTCGTCCCTTGGTTAGCATGGAGTCACCTCTCGAGATCGAGTACGGGCATATCCTTATGGTTCTCGGCACCACACAAAGTCCGACATTTCTCTTATGCATTGCATGTTTTCATCATCTTTGTACTAGGGCGGAGGACATTGTGGTTCGTGGTTCGTGGTTGTCGTCATCATCTTTCTTGTGCTACGGCACCCTTGTTCCCTTGTATCACATTCACTCCATGATTCAGAACTTCATCATTCCATTCATTAGAGTTTCTTCTCTCTTCTCTTCTCTTCTCCATGTTTGCCGAGTTCACTCCGTGTTCCTGCCCGCCAACCCTACTGTCTCGCTGGTGCGTCATTTTTTGACAGAGTGCTTATGTTGGGAAAGAGATAGAGGACCCTACTATGTTCAAGAGGATAGTAGAGAGTTTGGTCTATAAAACCATCACAAGATTGAGCTATGCTCTTGGACTTGTAAGTCAGTTTATGTAGGGACCTAGGAAGTCTCTTTTGGATGCAATCAGATGTATATTGAGGTATGTGAAGTTCACCTTGCATTATGGATTTTTTGAGGAAAATAACAATGTATGTGTGTTTGGTACAGATGCAGATTAGGTTGGTAGTATATGCGATAGAAGATCTACTAGTGGATTCATGTTTTCTCTTGGCAGTGCAACGATTACTTGCAGCAACAAAAAGCAACCAAGGATTGCTTTATCGAGTACAGAGGTTGAGTATAAAGGTGCTGCTATGGTAGTATGTGAGGTGGTATGGTTGCAAAAGTTATTAGGCGATTTGGATGTGTAGGGACATGGTCCTGTTGTCATTCACTGTGACAATATGAGCAGTGTACAGTTGGCTAGGAACCCATTATTCCATGCTAAGACAAAACACATTGAGATGCATTACCATTTTGTGAGAGAAAATATACTTGCAAGTTAGCTCGTCTTGGAATATGTTAGCAAATAGGATTAGGTAGTTGATATTTTTATGAAGGCATTGGGTGGAGAGAAGCTTTGAGGATTTCGAAGCTTACCTGGAGTTACAGAGATGCAATTGAGCTTGAGGGGGAGTGTCGAGACAGTAAGCTCAACATGTGTGGACATTGAGGATGGACCGTTTGGTTAGATGAGTCCACATGTCTCCACTTAGTATATTGGTGGTCATTATGATCCTCACATGGCGACCAACCACTTATTATATTTGCTTGGTCGATTAGTATAGTCAGTTATGCACTGTTTGACTTAGTAGGTCACTTTCATTTATCTTGTATCTTATCTATACTTTGGATACATTCTATTGTGAGAAGAAGAATGAAGAAAAACTAGCAATAAAACATTTTAGCCTCCATTTCTCTTCTTATGTTTTTGAGTGACCTTTCTCTTGCATATATTGTGTGTGTCCAACGTAATCATTCAAGCATGTTTCCCTACAATGTGATTCGTGGCACATACCAGCGGTGATTGCTCACATTGAGCATTTGACCAATAGCAAGAGATACGGTTGGACTTAGATGAGCTTAATGACAAGATGACTATCATGAAGAGGGTTTCTTTGGTAGTGTAGATGCTGACTTTATACCCAAGCAAGTCCGGTTTCATGCGTGGGTATGTGAATAAGCTTTGATTGTTATAGATGTAGGTTCAGAATGCAGGCATGGCAATCACCTTCTAGGACATGGTGATTATTTTGTTGTCATAGTTATCCCCTAGGTTCAATGCATTCTATTTTGCCTTGATTGTTCAAGGCAAACAAAGACCCTTAAGTGGAAAGAGCTAGTTTCTATGGTCCTGAACTAGGAGGAACAATTGAAGGATATAGTTTACAGAAAGTTGAGGCTCTTATAGGTCATGCTTCCCAAAAGAAGGGAAAGTAGAAACAAAAAGGAAGACGAGAACACGAAGGACAAGGAGTTTTTTGATTTAGAAATAGCATTATAAAGTGGCTAGCTCTTTATTATAGCCCCGGAACTCAAATGTCACTCAACTTTCCTTAAAAAGAAGTGCATTCCTAAAGAGTCTGTCTCCCATAAGCCAAACCCTAATTTTGGAGAATCCACTCATCTATAAATAGACAGGTTGCTTGAAACCAGTTTTGCTTCTCGGAGAGGGTGGCAATAACTTGGTTAATCAATAATTACATCAAGTACGTAAATCACATAAGTTGAAATGCACACTTTACCAATTTAATCTTGGACAATGGATAGCCTGTTGGCCTCAAAATTAGCGTCCCTTGTAGTATTTCTTTATATTTAATTGCAAATGAATGGAGTATAATTGAGATTTTCTAAACTCTTCCGCTAATCCAAGTGCCTCTTACTATCATAAATGACTAGCAAGCTTTCAAACCAAGTTGCTGCTTGGTTTGCTTGGGGATCGGTCTTCACCCTACTTCTTGAGAGAAAAATTTAGCCCCAAACTCAATACTGGCTGATTGACCTCTTGAATTTGTTTAAAATCCTTCAATTTCAGCTGTTGGATCAAGTACTAGGCCCTTAATTCTAAGCATGCTTCCCGAGGTGATTGTCAAACCCTAATTTTTGCTGTGAATTAGGGTTTATAGCAGAGACTAGTTGAAATCTCTAGTTCTAATGACTCAAAAGCTTGGAATTTACTTAGAAAGCTTGCGAAAATGCTAGAGAATGAGAGAGAATGCTATAGAGAGAAAATTCTGATTTTCTTTGGGTGGAAGAGGAGAAATCTATTGCTACCTTGCTATGGTAGCCTTAATAGCTGTTGCTTGCTGGCCAAAGACCCTTGAAATGCTGTTGCCAATAGTAGCTTGCCGTAGTCTAGCAAGTAGGAGCTCCTATAGCTTGTTGCCTGCTGCCTGGGCTGATTAGGCTGCTCCCCAATGGTCTCTACTTGGTGGTGATTGTTGTTCAGTCTCCTCTCATGTAGCTCCACCACCCCTCCTCCCCCCCCCTTTCTCTCTCTCGGTCTCTCTGTGTGTCCCCCCTCCCTCCTCCCCCACAAAAGCCTCTAGCTAGCCTTCCCTACTTGCATGGGCAAGTTTTGCTAAGGCGAGAGATCAAACTTGACATCAATCTCAATTATAAGCTACAGGAGTTTTGTATTAAGGAAGGGGATGATCTAAAAGTCAAGTTGGTCAAATATAGATGGTTACTCACCAAGTTTGCCTCTACCAGCTCACTGAAGTCATACGACGATCAGGTTACATTTTTCTTAAATAAGCTGCCTTCTAGATACTTCTACTTTATGCGTCACATTATTTTGTTGCTCTAGTTGGCGACCTTTTATGAGTTTGAATGCTAGTCCTTGAGTTTCACGAGGTTATATAACCAAGTCCACAAGAAGATCCTATTTTTCTATTTAGAGGGGGCTCAAGTAACCATTTCGATGAAGGGGAATATCGGAGGTTGCTGGAACTCTCAAGTTGGAAAGTCTACTCAAAACAAGGGTGGCACCCTTTCCTCAGATGGAACTAAATACACCAAAGAAACCAAACCTGTCTAGCAATAGCTCCCTAAAAAGAATAGGTTTCACTCACACTACTAGAGATAAGGCCAGGTAGATGAGGAGTGTCGCACTAAGGCCTAGGGTCTCCCAACTAAGAAACCACACTCTCACATGGTATCATTGTCTCGGTGAGGTTGTGGAGGATTCTACAAGAGGAGACCACATCTAGGTTGCTGTTTGGAGCAGATTTCTTTTGAAGAATGCAACCTTGTTGTTGTTTTTGGGCCTTATACCAAGCATTTGTGACATCTACAACTTTTTTCTTGGAGGGTGTATTTGATTTTCCCTTCGTTCGGGCATCCCAACACCAAAACACAAAATTTCTAATGTGATTGCAGGTCTATTTTAGAGATGGATTACCACTTGCTCAAAAAGATCCCCTACCAGATGCTACTTGATATAGGTGCCTAGTTGGCTGCTTGATTTGGCTTATCCAAACTAGGTTGGACATATCTTTTGTGGTGGCTTTGTTGTCTTCTTTTATGAAGACTCTTACTCAGGCTCACTAGAGAGCTATTGTGTGCATGTTGTGCTATTTATAGGAGACCCGACAAGGGGATAATCATTCATGTATGGAGAGGGGGCCACTCCCACTAGATGAAGTGATATTGATTGGTAATGTGGAGTCTAGATGCTCCACCATAGGTTTTGCTTTCTCCCTTGTTTTAGGAGCTATCTCATGGAGTAGTAAGAAGTTGCCTGCCGTGGCCTTATCTTCTACAAAGGCAAAGTATCAAGCACTTTGTTCTATTGCTTAGGAGTTACTTGCTCTACGGTTATTGGTGGAGATTATCTTTCCATAGACAAGACCCACTCAGCTGCACATGGATAGCCAAAGTGTCCTAGTTTTGCCAAAGAACCCAATGTTTCATGTGTGTACAAAGAACATAGAGGTTGAGTACTGTTTTGTACGGGAGCGGATTGTGGATTCCGAGTTAGTGGTGGCCTATTGTTCACAAAGGACAATGTAGTGGACCCCTTTATAAAGCCATTGTCTTAGGTTTCTATGCTTCATCACGTGAGGTCTTTGGGTCTTTAGACACTCTAAGAGGAGGTGTTAGCTTGTATTTTGTTAGTTTGCCATCTCCTAGTTGTGAGCTCTGCCAGAGTTTGAGAGAGACACTAGAGTTTCAATTGTTTCTGCCCATTTTATGTGTGTGCATTTCTTTTTCAGTGAGCATAGGGTGTGTTTTCATTGGCACCAGCCACTTGCATTTCTTTTTCAGTGGCTGGTCAGCCTGATTTTCATTGTGAGAGGGGGAGGCATTCTGCATAGATATTTTTGCGAGCATTTTTTGTAGTAGGAGCAGCTGCTCTGCTAGTTTTATGCCGGCTGATTGGTCAAGATTTGGCCACCAGCATTAGGTTGGCTAGTTTGGGGTTGATTTGGCTATTTATAGCCAGCCTCCTCACTCGATAGATCATCTTGTTCCTTTGAAAGGTTCATCACACTTGATCTTCAGGTTTTCTTTGTCTCTTGTACTACCACTGTCATCAGCCTGATTGGTGTCCTCATTGATGCTTTGGGCTGCATGTAGGGACTGATCAGTCCATCATTGTATTTAACATTCCATTCAGATTCAGTGCAGATTATCACCTCATTCTTTTCTTTCCTTGTTGTCTCTCTCTTCTTTTTTCTCTTTGTGTTCGTGCTCCTCTTCTATTGTGCACTCTCACAAAAGAATGCAGTAATAAATGAATAGAGGAGGAGATGCAAGATGTAGGAGCTCAAGGAGCAGAGAATGCCCACCAATCAGGCTCTTGAGGGAGTGTGTAACGGACCCTCCTTCAGCCCGTTATGGGGCAGGCAACACCCACCCTGTGGAACCTGCCTCATGAGGGATCACCCTCTAATTAGCGGTCCCACAGTTTTGCGGAAGCATAACACGACACGACACGGAATGCGGAAGCGTAACATGTCATGAGCTAGTGGAAGTGTAACACGTCACGAGACAAGGTAATACGACATGGAATGAAGGTAACACGGCATGAAAAACCACGGGTCCAAGTGAAGGCCGGAATATGTATTCAAAGGTGCAACTAAGGCACGAGTTTATTTACAAGGAAAGCTAGAAGGCTTGTGGGGCTAGATTTCACGTGTAGTGGGTGGAGCTATCAACGCGCATCACACGACGCCATCACATGGGTGGGAGAGCTCAAAGGACTACCCTCATACACACCTCCCCTTGAAAGAACTCGACGACCGCGTCGAGGTTTAAAACTAGACTCAAAGCCACTAGGGGTGGTGAGATGAGACTCAAAACTTCGGGGGTCTAAACACATCTCACTATCAAGACGGTCAGTGTCTACCTGCTAGACCTAACCTACAACAAAAACTTTGGGGGTCTTTGTTGACTCACTATCAAGCCGACCAGGGTTTGCCCACTAGGTGCCATGCACACTGACTCAATTACAAATGTGGAACATGGTCTTCTCCGACTCAAAGGAAGGAAATCACCCACTGACTCAATTTACAGATGTGGAGTGATCCAAACCAGATGACTAGGAAGACAACTAATATTGGAAACACTTCAGTTCATCCATTTGCTGACCAGATTTACAAGCACATAATTGAGAATAACCAAGTTAAAACAAGTTGTGCTCACTTGCTATAACGGATGGTCCTGGCATGATAACTGCGTAGAAAATGCAGTGGACTAGAGAGAAGCAAGCGGGTAACTCAGCTTGGAGTGTGCCACGCCATGAATGCAAGGGCCTAGTAAGTGGCGCCATGAGTTAGATGGCCCCAATTGGCCAGATTTTTCAATCCGTGAACCAAGTAAGCAAGAAGGCCCAAATTGGCCTGAGCTGTCAATCCGAGAACATAGTTGGAATGATGGTCCCAATTGGCCAGCGCTGTCAATCTGAAAATACAGTAGGAGAGAGCATAGAACCATGATGGAATGGCCGCATCTCTCTGTTTGCGTGAGGCAGCATTTGACCACCGGAAAGTGACCGCATACCTCAACTTGTGCGAGGTGCGCTTGGAAGACGCACCTCCCCTTTGAAAAAAGTTGGGCTTTGTAGGCCCAAGATTTTTGAGTATACCACTGACTTGCAAAGGTGGTACTTCTCCTTGCGCGTAAAGCGTGATTGGAAAGGGGAATGGCCATTCTTTTATACTCGTGGCTTCGCGAGTTTTTGACTGCTCTTCTGGCAGCTTGAACAGTAGCCTTTCGTTTATTCTCTTGGCGAAAGGAGTTCTGTATCCTTTGGATCTTAATCCTTTTCATGTGCGATATGTTAACAGGATAAGTGGCCTTTCTTTTATCCTCCTGCACAAGCAACTTGCTAGATCTGCTTGATATGCATGGAAATTGCCCGTTTCTTTATTCTCCCGCGGCAAGGAGTCTTCAACACAATCTGTAAAAACATTGGCCTTGTCTTTATCCTCCTGGCACAGGGAGTCTTCGAAAGAATCATCGTGGGAATTAGCCGTTCGTTTATCCTCCTAGCTAAAGGAGTCTTCAAGGATCTCAGCATGGAAATTGGCCATTCGTTTATCCTCCTGGCTCAAGGAGTCTTCATAGATATGATCATTATGCATGGCCATTTGTTTATCCTCCTGGCTCAAGGAGTCTTTATGGATATGAACATTTGGTATGGCCGTTCGTTTATCCTCCTGGCTCAAGGAGTATTCAGCTATCTGAACATTAAGCATGGCCGTTTGTTTATCCTCTTGGATCAAGGAGTCTTTAGTATCATCGTGAGGGATAGCCGTTCGTTTATCCTCTTGGCTCAAGGAGTCTTCGACTAGATCAGCATGGAAAATGGCTGTTCGTTCATCCCCCCGGGCTGCAGGAGTCTTCATAGGTATCATCCTGATGGGTGTCCGTTCGTTTATCCTCCCGGCACGAGGAGTCTTCAATATGATGTGTGGCCGTTCGTTTATCCTCCCGGCTCCAGGAGTCTTCAACACTATCCTCATCTTGGTAAAACTGGCCCGACTCTTCATCAAAGATAGCCCTGTCTTCTTCTGACTCATTATCGTCTCTCTAGTACCTCTCTTGGTACAGTGGTTTATTTGCATCTGTATTAGGATCTTTGGTTTCTGGCTCGTCATCGTCTGACACACCCATGGCCTTTGGCAGCTTAATGATAACTTGGCCACGCGAGTTTGCATTTGACTCCATGCCACACTAAGTGTCACCAACCTGCGAGCTCAAACCCGGCTCTGTCCGGCCCCTTTTTTCTTTTTCTCTTTGGGCTTCAGCCCATCTCTGCATAAATTTTGCCATGGCGGTCTTCATCAAGACGGAACAGACCGAAATCCTATCTTCAT
The DNA here is from genome assembly GCF_053477565.2 of Lygodium microphyllum. Lineage (NCBI taxonomy): Eukaryota > Viridiplantae > Streptophyta > Polypodiopsida > Schizaeales > Lygodiaceae > Lygodium > Lygodium microphyllum. The sequence continues at coordinate 145,208 of NC_141137.1, forward strand.
TATATTCATATTCATCTTCTTCATCTTCTTCTTCAACACCTGACTCCTCAGAGTCGTCATTATAGTCACTGGAAAAATCATCTCTCGAGCTCGAACTCGGCTCTCGGTGACATGGCTTGTCTTGTTGGTGAATTATGGCCCTTCGTTTAATCTCCCGGCAGCGGGAGTCTTCAAAGATATCATTGTGGACTAGAGTGCAAAATTGTGGACGAGGCAGTTGAGGCCCAATCCCACGTAGTTGACTCCCCCTATGGCATGGAGTCGAGTTCGAACTCGCATGACCAATTTACCTATGAAGACTCCTAGAGCCAGGAGGATAAACGAATGGCCACCTACCATAATGAAGCTTGAAGAGAGTGGATGACATCACCAACTATGGAGGACTAACGCCAAGGTAGGAGTGTTATCACCAATTGTAGGGAAGAAGATGCACCAGCTGAAGAGGAGGGTGACTGCCACCAAAACGCAGTCCAAGAGATGGTGAAGGTTGGTGCCTAATAGCACGAGGGTGAAGATGGAGTAAGCAAACACTAACCACAGGCTGCAATGTCTGCTGGAAGGGGTTGCCTCAAGACCTCGTCCACATCTAGTGTCACCTTCCCTAGCTAGGCGTCAACATCTTCTTGCCTGGTGTCACCCCACATTTGGCGTTAGTTTTTGCAGTCCCAGGTACTTGCGTTTTTGAGTGGGCATGCCTTCACATATTGCTTTTACCCTTTTGGTGGCTGCCTCTTCACCTGGCGACCTCTATCTCATTAGGCATCAGCTCACACAGGCCGTAGGCATTTGCATTTACTGCCTGGGCATCTTTCCGGCATCCGAGGTCTGCGCTTCACTCCCTCAATAGTTGGTGGTCACCTTTCTCACCTCTAACGACATCAAAGAATTGCGGTTTGCTCCCTTGACAACTATCCTTCACCTTCTAGTGATTACTTCAGTAGCTCATGGCTTGGAGGATTGCGTTTCGCTTCCTTCACTGTGCTGGTTCCGTACAGGTGTTGTTGCTTGAGTCAAACATGACAGTGTGGTCATATTTTGAGCTTCGGTTCTGCTATATTAACTTTCCTTCTCATAGAATGATTCAATGCATCATCATCATGTTTGTGTTTCTCTTTTCTAGTGTTTGTTGTACGTACTCTGTGTTTCTCCTTGCAAACCCTACTCTCTCTTTGAATGGTTGTATACCTTGATATGGTTTCAAAGCATACCTGTTATCTTGACATGGTATCAAAGCATACTTATTACTTTCACAAGGGAGAGTGCCGAGGAGTGTTGTCCTTTGAGTATGGATTCCAAGTGCAGCAAGCTGCAAATATATATAAAATAAATGAAGGAGATATAGATTTAGGATCTCAAGGAGTAGAGACTACCTTGTTAGTTGTCTGTATACCCTCTGTGTGTGTAAAGCCTCAATGTGTATTAACATACAAACACACCTTAGTGTGTGTAATAATCTAGGGTTAGGGTTTGAGGGAATTACAAGGCTATAAAATGAACGCCTAGCATTGTAGTTTCGGTTATCTATCTGTCACATGAAACTATCTACATTGGTGTACATGCAACCTCTCTCTCTCTCTCTCTCTTCCCCTTCCCCTTCTCCCTTCCTCTCCCCCTTATTTTCTCTCTTTGAAACGTCCATCTCGGATGCAACCTACATATGAGATATGACACAAGCTATATCCATGAATATATAAGAACTTGACATCAAACTCTCCTCTTGAGCCTAGGAGCTAGTGACATGCTAGGTCATGATCATGTTTCAAGGGTTGGTGTCCATACCACCAGCCCATACCATCTTGATATATAAACGCATTGGCCTATGAGCCAAGAGTCTAAGAGTGGTAATCACATAATGATGTGCATATTAGGGCCCTCAATCCTATAAATAGAACTCTGCTACCCTAATCTTGAAGTGCCCTTAGTACATTTATACTAAGTTACTTTGTGACCAATGCTACTAGCGCTCATTCAAATGTCTATGGATTAAACACTTCCTGCCTTATGAATGATTGGTGACTTGAGCGATATCCTTGGGAATGAAGTGGGCAAAACGACTCTCTAATGAACGTATCAACTCCTATGTAGCCTTTGCTTTTGGGTTATTCTTTGACTTGACCAAATACCGAAGATAAACATTTTGACAAGATCATTTAGTCATACGGTTCAAAGCCAATTTGGACAAAAGTGAAAGATAAGTATACTCGAGCCGCAAAACTTCCTTGATTGGAACTATCAATTTATCTTGCCTTAATGATTCTTTCAAACGACTCCATTAGTAGTTGTGTATCTAGCATAGTCATCTCTTGGCCATGAGCCTCAATCTAAGCGAGATGAGAATCTTAGGAGTTCTAACATTCTGTCTATCGTGTCATGTGTTTTGATGGAGGAGGCACCTTTGTATAGATCATGCAGTTCTTATTCGATTAGTTTTAGCTATGGTCACATTGGTTGATAGTCTTTTCAAGCCTTCATATTTCTTTTCTAGTGTGGTTGGAGGGTCTTTTCACACCCAACATAAGGCAATCAATATTATTTTATGACAATTGGCATTTATTGAAGATGATTGTATTATTTTATTTCAAAATATGCAGTTAGTCAGTTTTATTATTTTTGGCTATTTGTTAGCGCAAGAAAGAACGTGAGAGCGATAATACTTTGAACTTAACCAACTTGATTAATTATCACCATGAAAAAAGAGAGAGAGAGAGAGAGAGAGAGAGAGAGAGAGAGAGAGGAGTCAACACCACATTGAGAGTTTGTTTTTTTTAATCATGAGCATTTGGTCTTACTTTTTAAAATCACTCATTATATAGGCTTCTAGTCAATGTGACTACTCGAGTGAAAAAGTCCAAGTTATCTAGGCTTTCTGGTCAATCCAACAGTCCCACTAAACTTGTAATTTCTCTTGGGTATCTTGTCAATGATGACCCAAGTATAATTTTAGGGCGTTTTGACCATTGGCTACCCTTAAATAGAAAGATGAATATTTTACCATATTTTAAAACACTTAAATAATATAAATCACCTTTTAAAGTAAATGAGTATTAAATTAATTTGAATCATTGAGCTAATATGTCTTAGGAATAGTTGATATACAAAAAGGTTGGTTACATTCCTCCCTTTGGAAATCCCTCTTGTTCTTGAGATGTCGTTTGAAGTATTTTTTGGTTCAAAAGCTTTTTCAGAAGCTGAGTATTTGTGGATAGTCTTTAAAATGCTCTTTGATATCCATTTAGAATTTAAATGAGAGTAATTTTTAAATTAAAAAAAAACTTTCTAAAAATGTGACTTTCTTGTTTCTTGATCATATAAAAGACTATTTGCTCTAATTGAAGTATCTTTTTTTGTTTATCTACTTTAGACGAATCCTCTATTATAGGTTGCAATGATGGAGGTTCTTCATAAGGCTTCAGAAGATGGATATGAAAAGCATTGTGAATTTTCCAATGCTTTGGAAGTTGTAACGTGTAACAAATATCATTACTCTTTTCAGAGACTTGAAATGGTCTATAGTTTCTTGCTAGGAGCTTAATGACTTAGGATAAAGGCTTGTTAGAGCTTCTTAGACAAGTCTTGTCAAATTTCAGTAATATCTAATCTCCTTCTTGTAAAACCAAGTGTCTTCGATGCTTATTTGTTGCTTTCTTTTAATTTTCTCGAGATCTTTGGATAGCTCGTCTAACTTGGGCAAAAGCTGTATCTATATCATGCACGAACCCATCGGTATGAAATATCTACTACTTTGTTTTGAGAATAGATAGTAAGAGTGGTTTTTCATATATGACCTCAGATGGAGCTTTATCTGTAGAAATATAAATCGTGTTGTTATATGCACATTCTACCAAAGATAAATGCTTTCCATTGTTGGTTGGTTTCATGGCAATAGTACTTCAACATATCCAATATTGTGAGATTGACTATTTCAATTTGATCATTTGTTTGAGAATGATAAGAAGAAAACATAACCTTTATACCCAAATTTTCAAAAGAGCTTACAAAAAAAGACTAGTGATTTGTGGATCTTTATCATCTGTGACAGATTGCTGTAACCATGATGCTTGAAGAATAAATATTCTAGCCACATATTGAGACTTGATAGTCTTTTTGACTGGAATGAAATGAGCTTGCTTGTTGAACCTATCAATAATAGTCATATGTTATCATTGTCGTTTGCTGATTTTTGTAAGCCAAAAATAAAATCCTTAGCAATGCTTTCCTAAGGTTAGCTTGGAATTGGTGATGACTACAAAAACCTTGCAGACTTTTGGTGATCACACTTTATCTTTTGGTATACAAGACATTCTTTAATAAATTGTTTAATGTCTTGTCAAAGACTTGGCCAAAAGAAAAATATTCTTTGGTTAGTTGAGAAAATATCTTAGACTATCATTGTTTGTCCTAACAAGAAATTCTCAACCTAAAATTTATTGGTCTTCAATCTTTTTAAGCTTGAATAATGGCCATTAACTTCTTTTTACAATTAGTAGGATTTTTTTTTGCATTTTGCAACCTTTTGCTGGCATAAGCAATTGCATGCTCTTCTTGGTTTAAGACTGCATCAATGTAGTCTCTTGAAGCATCACATTCCACAAAGAAAGGTTTTGACAAATTAGATATAATCAAAACAATCCTTTGTTGATATAGAACTTTGGAGCATGGAGCTTCTAAAGCTTCCTTCTCTAGTTTGGTCCACGGGAATGCCACTGCTTTCTTGGTCAAATGATGCAATGGCCTAGCAACCATTCAATAAATTTCATGTATAGAAACTTTGAACTTCATGAACATTGGTCAATTCTGTGTTAGCTAGTCATTTCTTGGATAGAGTGGATATGAGTGCCATGTTAGCAGGTGCCACGTCAGCACCTGTAGTCGGACAGGTTGCTGCAGTCAGATAGTATTTACTGCAGTCGGTTGCATTTAATGCAGCCGACCTGCTGCAATTATTTCCTATTTTTCGGCTATTTATAGCCGGTTTTGTGGCACACTTCAGTATTCATTGTTCAGATTCTGATCTTGAGATCTGTTGGCTAAGACAGATTGTGATCGGGCTGACGGAGATCGAGGTCATCAAGTCGGAGACATACGTAGATATTTTCTCTGCCCCCTTGTGTATTTCTGCACTCTTATACATCATATTATACCATAGATTTTTTGCGTTTAGACTGTCTCCTTCTCTCTCTCTCTCTCTCTCTCTCTCTCCTCTTTGTATTCACTCTCTCTCAGTCTTTGTCCTATGCTTCCGCATTGCTGCACTCTGACATGGTATCAGAGCGGTGAAGATGGACTGACTGAGGGCTGAACCTATCTGAAGAGGAGATTTCATCGTGACACAAGGCTGCGTTTCCAAGTTTCGAGGGCGAGCGGAAGGGCTACGCATCGGATCAAGGCTGAAGCGAGCATGGGCGTACGGGAAAGGAGTCTAATCGGTGAAATTGGTGCAGATTATTGCTGTTCGAAGGTGAGGAAGGCTGCGTTTAAGGCCTTCCATTGCAGATTTTGCCTTTTTATCGCCTCCGGCGAGTGAAAAAGGTTTGGGCAGCGGAGGAATCAGTCCTAGAAGGCTGCATTTTCACAGTCAGAGCGGGCTGCTTTTGTGTTTGTGCAGGTATTGCAGGTTAATATGTCTACAGAGACTGATTTGGAGTTCAAGGCGATCATGGACAGGAAGGTGCTTGTCTTACCGGCTCTTCCAACATATCAAAAGCTTGATGGTGACAATTACCGCATATGGTGGGTGATGATGCTGGCCATTTTAGAGTCTTATGATTTGGCAGAACTGGTGATGGAGGAGATCAACAGGCCCTCGATGATGGATGAGTCCAAACTCTCTTTCGATGCTCGTGCGGAGTTGACCAAGGCCCAGTCTCATTGGGACAAATTGAATGCCAGGATTCGATCTTTTCTGTTTCTATCTTGCACCATAGCTGTGATAGCTCACATCGAGCACTTGAAGGTGGCTCGTGAGGTATATGGCTGAAGCTCGACTAGATGTACAACTGGATGACCCTGATGAAGAGGGTTTCTTTGGAGATGTAGATGCGAACTTTGTTCGTGAATAAGTCTTCTTCACTTCGGGAACACATCAACAAGCTTCGGCAGCTTCAGATGCAGGTTCAAAATGTGGGGAAGCCTATTTCCTTTGAAGACATGGCGATTACTTTACTATCCCAGTTGCCGCCACGATTCGGTACTTTTTATTCCGCTCTTATTGCTTTAGGGCGGGAGTCGACTCTTCGATGGGAAGAGTTGGTTCGTATGGTCTTGGACCAGGAGGAATAATTGAAGGGACAGAATGCTTCCAAATCGGAGGCATTGGTTGGTCAAGCCTCTCAGAAGAAGGAGAAGGACCAAAAGAAAAAGAAGGAGGATACCAAATCCAAGAAGGACAAGGAGAAGAAATCAACTTGCCATATTTGTGGAAAGACCGGTCACTGAAAGAAGGATTGCCTTGACAAAGACAAGAAGGATACCAATAAGAAGGACACGAAGGACTTTGGAGCGGTGATTGCATCCTCATTAGCTGCTTTTCTACACTTAGCAGTCATTGAGGACTCTACACTGACAACTTCTGATGTTGTGATGACAACTCCGCAGGCTCGAGAGTCGATTGTGGACAGTGGTGCCTCACAATACACGACTTTTTTTTCCGTTGGTGTTGCCCATTTGCGACCTTCGCATGGGCAGATTCTCATTGGAGACAGCTCTTCTGTGTCTATTGCTGCGCTGGGTGAGATGCAGCTTATTCTAGATGGACGTTGTGGTACCCACACGTCTGAGGTGTTGCACTAGGATTGGGATATCATTTACTTTCGGTTCATAAGATTTGTGCTCTTGGCCTCTTGGTGGAGTTTGACAATGATACTGTTCGAGTCCTTGATCGTGGATCGAGGAAGGTTCTCTCTACAGGGTATGAGGAGAATGGAGTCTACAAATTGAAGTCTGCTTCAGCTCTTACTTCTCTTCTTCTTACTTCTCAGTCTCATAGTCCGAGCTATGGCATGCTTGGTTTGGCCACCTGAACTACGAGTACCTTCGGAAGGCGTCAGGATGATCATTTGTCCGAGGCTTGCCGGACATAGTGGTGAGCCATCAGCCATGTGTCTCCTGCGTTCGTGGAAAACTGCATCGGGATGCGATTCCCAACAAAGCTTCTAGGCGGTCTACTTCATCCATGGAGCTTGTATCTATGGATCTTTGTGGTCCGATGAGGACCGAGTCCCTGAAAGGGAGCTTATACTTCATGTTGATCGTAGATGACTACAGCAGGATGACTTGGGCCTATTTCTTGACTTTGAAGTTGGAGGCTTTCTCTCATTTCAAGGATTGGCTTCTCTTTGAGGAGAACTGTTCTGGCCGGCGACTAAAGGCCTTGCGTTCAGACAAGGGAGGTGAATTTGTCTGATGAGTTTGCTCGTTTTTGTGCAGATAGGGGTATTCACCAGGAGTTTGCTAACACCAACACTCCCCAAGAGAATGGCATTTTGGAGCGGAAGAAGCGAAGTGTGATCGAGATGGTACGCACCATGATGGAGCACCGCAAGACACCTCAGTTTCTGTGGGTTGAGGCAGTGGCTACTGCAGTTCATATCCTTAATCGATCTCCCACTTTGGCCGTTGACAGGATGACACCTTTTGAGGCTTATTCGGGACTAAGCTTGATGTCTCTTATTTCAGGATCTTTGGATATGATGCTTATGTGCACATTCCAAAGACGCAGCATGATAAGTTCGAGGCGGCTTCCCGATGACAGGTTTTTGTTGGCTATAGCTCCCAATCCCAAGGTTATCGTTTGTTTGATCCCATTAAGCGGGATGTCTACACGAGACGAGATGTGCGGTTCGTGGAAGTACCGGCCACAGAGGGGGGTGAGGAGCACCCCGTCCTTGGAGATCTAGGGGAGAGTTGGGCTCCTGAGACAGTTTCTTTGGAGCCAAAGCCTCTTGATGGAGATTCTTCTTCGGATTCAGAGTCTTCTCTTCCACTGGCCACCCTCGAGGAGCTTCCGCCGGTGGATGTTCCGGAGTCTTCAGCAGATGGAGAGCGACAGGGAGAGGTTTGTCCTCCTCCTCGTTGGGCCAGTGATACACTTCGAGATTCAGGGATGGAGGGAGTCCCTGAGGAGTGAGAACTGCAGGATGGACCGCGGAGGTCACAGAGGAATCATGTCCATTCTTCTGGCAGATATAAATCCTGGAGCTAGGATTGACGTCCAGGTTCATGATGGGCTGGTTACTTGATAAAGAGCGGGAGGCTTTCGTCTAAAGTCCCCATGAGGGGACACTTTGGCGGTTTTGGCCGAAGGCGGGGGGATTCCATGGTCACATGTTCAGAGACATGTTTGGCAGATTGGTCTCGTATGTTCTGAGCGATATAGATGACATAACACAGAGAGCTGCTATGATTCTTCTCTATTTTCAGGTGGTGCTGTTATGATCGACATTGATGTTAGATACTCTCCGAGGCATCTTGGTGGTGGGCTGGCCACTCACTGCTTGGATATCCAGGGTTCTTCTGGTGGTTCTATGTTGTATAGTTTATGATACCCCATCATTGTACTATTGTATTGTATCAGATCACCCCTGATTTGAGAGAGAGTGTTAGCAGATTAGTCAGCTTAGGGTGAGTTTGTACTGCAGAGGCTACAACATTTTTGTAGTATTTTTACTTGCATTTTCTAGTGCCCCTTTTTAGGGCTAGGGAGCATTTAATACTGGTTGACCAACATTAAATGCTGGCCGACTGCATTTGATGCTCCCCCCATTTTATGCCTACATATTGCCAGGCTACTACTCCTCTTCAGTACTTCATCCATCATTTGTGGATTCTTCCGAGGAGAGAGGAGCCAGTGCCAGGGTGCCCACATAGCCAGTGACTCACTGTTGTATGCTACTGTCTCGTGTTCGATATGGATTCCGTTTCCTGGGCATACATCTAAGTTCTCATCTGTATTTGTGTTTATTTTTCTTGTCTTGTGTTTCAACAGTTTATTTCAACATGTTGTTTATGCTTCCATTACTGCACCACTTTTGACATTGTTGCTATTACTAGCATTAACAAAACATTCTTTGAATAAAATTTCGGAAGAAAAACTTGTAGCCTCCACAGTATTTATCGAAGTCTTGGAAGTCGACTTTGCCTTTTTGTTCTGGGGATACTCTTGATCGCCGTGAAAATGATCCATATGATGGTAGGTGAAACAACAGCCCTTTGAGTGATCTTCATTGTGTGAGTAACCTTACGTTATGCAATTCCGAAGTTGGTTGATGAGTTGCTGTTGGGGTAGAGGACTTCTTTGACTTAAAGATTGAGGCAACTTGATGGGAACCCCCAGTTGACTAGTTGCCCCTACTTGCAGTCAAAGTGTTGTAAATAAAATTTGCATACTTATAGACGTTCTCAAGCGAGTGAAGAGGATTGCAAAGCACCTCATCCTGGTTATTTAGCAGTAATCCAAAAAGGTATTGCATGTAAAGTAGCGCTTGAGGATCATCCAAGGCCTTTGTTTTATGTAATAAATCTTTAAATTCATGTGAGTACACAACCAAGCTATTCTTTCCCATATCAAGCCTAAATAATTTTCGAAAATTTTCAGTTTGATCATCGGTCACAAAGCATTTTCGAAAAATGTATTGAAGATTAGGGCAAGTTGTTGGCTTAGGATGTAGGCCCGTCCACCAAGCGTACTCCTTCCCTTGTAACATAATTTGTATTTGCTCGATGTGCTGGGTGTCATTGAATTGATACAAATCAAAATACATTGTTCATTTAGCCAGCCATGAATTGATATTTGTCTCATCACATTCCTTCTTTTTCCCTTTAAAGAGATTGGATTGGAATTGAAGAGTTAACGTCCTCATGGCTACGGACACAAACGTCAATGGGGAGTGCGGAGCTCGGCTAATTGCCACTGTGATTCCTTTACTTGAGCTTGGAGGATTACCACAATGGAGGAATCTCCTTTAGATTTGAAGGAAGAAGAGGCTCTGGGATGTTGCTTGTGCATGTGTTTTGGTTTGGAAGAAGCCAAACCGGTATTCTCCATATGCTTGTGCATGCGTTCTGGTTTGGGAGAAGCTGAATGAGTAGCCTCCATATGTTGAAGTTCAATAGAAGTGGGCGCATCAAAGGGAGATACACCATGAGAAGACATGGTATTAATAAGAGAAGAGATTTCGAGAAAAAGAGAGAGAGAGAGTTTTTTGGAGCTTAAGGAATGAATGAGAGAAGAGCAGCAGAAGTAGAAATAGTCTCCTTTAAATGCAAGGCTGAATCTTTTTTTTTTTTTTGGGTTGAGGTGGGGTGGACAAGTAGAGGTCGGATGGACATGCAAAGGGGACAAATAGAGGGGTGCCTTTGGGCAATGAGTTTGAGAGAAGCCTTAATTGTTCATAGTGGAGCCTTTAGCCTTTATTGTTTTTCTTCAAAATTTAAAAAAAAGATACACGGCCAAATTTTCTAATGACCACGTGTACCGCTTAATTGGCTTGCCTCCCATGTAACTCTACCAGGACAAAAATCAACCCAACAACCCCTCCCCCCCTCCCCCTGGCGTTGCGTGTCAAAGGTCAATGCTCCTCCCCCTCGATTGGTTGTCCTAGTGGGACAACATCCCCTTACATCTGCACTCAGCGCTTGCCATGTCCCTTTATGTTGTAGTCAACATTTGCCAAGAGTCACAGACTTTGTGAAAGTCTACCCATGCCTCTCTCTCTCTCTCTCTCTCTCTCTCTCTCTCTCTCTCTTATTCTGATGGTGCATTAGTTGAAGACGACTACCTATTCACAGCTGACCACTCGAAGATGAGTGCTGTTTTTTTGTCCATGATTTGATAGTTTGTGTCTCTCTCCATGATTGACAAAAGAAATTTCTTTTTTTTTTTTGGTTTAAGCACAATCTCTCTCTCTCTCTCTCTCTCTCTCTCTCTCTCTCCCCCCGCTCCGCAATGCCCACATTAATTGTAATACCCCATAGAATATTTAATCTTAATATTAATGTTAAAAGCAATGCCAAAAATAAATGTTAAATCAATGCTAACATTTAATGCTACATTAACAATAAAGATAATAAGCATATTAACATTAAGTGCTAATTCATTAATATTAAATGTTAAATCAATAGAAATTATAGTCAATTAAAACTTTGATGCCTATTCGGGCTACAAGATTTCAGCATCGGACCACCCTTTGCCATAGCCCTAGAGTAGCAATTCCTTGGACTCCGGTCTCATCAAAACCATTGACAATTCTTGTATACAAGCGTTGCTTCAACACCAAACCCGAGCATGGATACGAAACCAAAAAAAAAAAACCTTACTCTTGTATCCACCACTTGCAACACATGCCCCTTGTGCATGTCTCTCACTCTAGTAGTGTCCCATATAACCATTAATGAGAGAGATGTATTTGTGAGGCGTGAACCATCATGGTTCCGTGAGTAAAAGTGGTTTTGTGCACATCATCAGATCTCGCATACAATTGTAGATTGACGCTCTGATACTAGTGAAACGTCCTCCTAGGATCCAACCTGCATAGGAGACACGATACAAGCCAAACATAATGTAAAAGGGACTGGACATCAGGCTCATCTCCCAGCTGTAGACTCGAATGGGCTCACCCCCAACTTTGAGAGCTAGGAGCACTCCGGGCCATGACCACATCCCAGGGGTTGGTGTCCCATACTGCCAGCCCACACCATCCTGGCGTACAGATGCGTTAGCCAACGGGCCAAGAGTCCAAGAATGGTGATCACACAATGAATATGCACAATAGGGTTGTGAGTCCGATTAATAGGACTTGGCTATTCTAACCCCAAAGTGTTAGTGCATTTGCACTAAGTCACTTCATAACCATTGTCACCAATTCTATTAGTGTCCATTTAGATGTCTAGGGACATAACAAGTGGCATATTTGGAGGTGAGCTCCCAGGAATGAGCTCAATGTGATGATCTTTTGGCCTCTTTGGTGGTAACTCGTGAAGTGCAGTGCTTGTAAAACAATCTTCATACTCGTTTAGACTTTTTCATTGCTTTATAAATTTGTACATGGGATAAGATGGGAATTGAGTTTCCTTTCACTCCAATATCAAAAGATGCAGGTTTACCCTTAAAAAGAATCTAAATTTATTTTGATTCTAGTCAATGGCTGAATCTACTCAATTCCCATCACTACCCCTGGATTCATTCTTAATACAACATCACAATGACCAAGATCTCCCGTGACAAAATTCTCATGATCTATTTAATCTCAATTCATAGTTTCTAAAAAATGGGTTAAACTTGAGACTTCATTTCTTGAAAAGCAGCATTTGACATCTTTGGTATTTCAAACCTCTTCTTTGGTAGATCTAGAGCTTCAATAATCCGAAGATGGATATAATGATATGTAGCTCTAGTATCAAAATGAATGAGAACAGGCTGATTATAATCTTACCCCAAGTTGTAAAAAGCTTCCTGTTCTTTGATGGAGTTTCATCTTGTTGAAAGGTTTCCTTAGGTACCTCATTTGTTTGAGGTGTCTTTTAGGGCTAGTTTTTCTTCTTTGACTTGCTAGGATGTTGACTAGCCATGTGTCCTTTTTCTTCATAAGAAAAACATTGCCCTTCTCTTGTATATTTTGCTAAGTGCTAATATGTTAGCTTCTTTTTGGATGGTAAAGATGGTGTACCTCCATTCTTATGCTTTGCTTTTTGTTTGTTTGACTACTTTTGGTTAAACATCTTGGTCTTTTTTTGTGCTTTTTTTTTTTGAGGCTTTACCAAGTATCCATGGCATATCTAGTTCTTTAGTTTCTAGGACTTCATCTTGGGCTGCTTCCAAAGTATCAGGCTTTCTTATCTTGATAGCTCGCCGTACCATTGGATGTAAGCCATGGATAAACTTTCTCGTCTCCATATTGGAAGGAACTTCATTAAGAGATGTAAATTTAAGAGAAACAGTTGCAAACTTGTTGATATATGTCTCAACATTGTCTCCTTGACTTTGCTTCAGCTCATCCCATTCTTGTTGCACATCGGCTTCAAAGGATGAGGGCAGAAACTTCTTGTTGAACATCTCCTTAAACTCTTTCCAAGACTTTGGTTTCTTTACCTCTTGAACAACTTTGAGTCACCAATTTAAACTGGCATCCTTCAAGTGCATTTTAACCATCCTAGTCTTTGATTTTTTTGTATAATCTTCACTACCAATAGCAACATCAAATTGTCTAGTAAAAGACACAGCTTTTTAAGAATCTCTCTTACCATAGAAAACGACAAACTTGACGCTCTTCTCTCCTGGCTTAAAGTCTTTGGTACGATTGTTTTCCTTTGCTAAAAGTATCTTTGGAGTTTTAGCCACCATGGAAATTATTAGTTCTTTGACTTTCTCCTTGTCCTTCTCCATGGAGGGATTCTTAAGATAAGAGGAGGCAGCTTGTGTATGATGAGACTTTGAAGTCAACACTTGGGTGGATCCTTAAATGATAGGTGATGTTTAATACCATTTATTTGAAGCGCCTTCTCGATAAGGAAATCTTCAAAGTCCTTCGCTTTAGACCATGCTTTAGCCCTTCTCTCTATCAAAGCTTGAATTTTTGGATTTGCTTCTAGCTCCTTGTATCTTTGTATATTTTCATAATCAAAGAAGCATGTAGATATAGAGTGTTGGAAGCCTTCCGGTTGGTCACCAAAATCCTTCTCTTTACCTTTTAGCATGGTAAGAAAGTTTGACCCAAAGTTCTTGTTACCCAACAAAGTTCTTGCAGGGAAGAAGTCCTCTCTGTGATATCTATTTAAGTGTGGGGAAGAACGTGAGAATGACAATACTTTGAACTTAACCAACTTGATCAATTATCGCCATGAGAGAGAGAGAGAGAGAGAGAGAGAGAGAGAGAGAGAGAGAGTCAACATCAATACCATGTTGAGATTAAAACTGGCCCTTCTCCTGAATTTATTAAAACAAACCTATTGTATACAAAGGGCTGATTTATTGCAATTCTGAAAGTTAATGATTTTGAAATCCTAAACTTTGTATACTTGGTTAGCAAGCTGATTTGATTCTTTAGTGACTTAGACTAAATCAAGCTAAGTAGAAAGTGTTTCTTGGATGAGTGATAGATAGAAGAGTACAAAGCATGTGGCTGAAACCTCGACATGAGAGCTTATTTAAAATGAAGAGAGAGACCTCCAATATATAGGTGTGGGGCTTGGGTGCTCAAAAGTGAAAAGTGAAGGATACAAATGACAAGTGTTTGTTGGAAATCATACGTGTATGGACACTTGTCTCTTCAAAATGATATATGTCCTATTTTAGATGCCACATGTCACTTTTCTAGAGAAAGGAGCTTTTAAATTTTCTACTTTGAAAATCTCAAATGGTTAAGAATTTGAGATAGTTGCTAAAGACAAAATTGCTTCTTGGAAAATTCGAGATTCTTTGATGTGAATAAAATTTCTATTTGAGTAACTTTCAAAAACAGTAACCTTCTAAATTTTAGGGGTTGCCAAATTAAGATTTTAGAGAGCTTAATTGTATAGGTTCACCGGTTCATGGTTTGTTTATTTAATCATGAGTATTTGGTTTTACTTTACTCCTTTCAAAGCAAATGAGCATCCAATTAATTTGAATCATTGAGCCAATGTGTCTTGGGAGCAATTGTTATACAAAAGGTTGGTTATACTATTTATGGCTGCTTTCTAGTTGACTAGTCATTTATTCTTTACGTATCTTTAGCACACTTCGAGATTCGACACTAGCTTGATCTGGTGTCCTCACTGATACCTTGGACTGTGTGCAAGGACTGATTTGTTCACCTTTCCTTGTATTCAATCTTCTTTCAACTCAGTGTAAATCTCTCACTTTCATTCTCTTCTTGAATTGCAATCTTTCTATTCCTTTTGATCTCTTTATTCGTGTTCTTCCATTGCGCACTCTCACATATTATGAGAGCCAAAAGTGAGGACTCCGAGACTCTAAGAAGAGAAGACCACATTCAACTTTTTGTTTGGAGTTGTTTTGTGAAATTTATTTTTTGCTTCATTTAATCTTCTATGAAGTGTGCAGGATATCTAGAGCTTCTTCTCCAAGGCGTAGCTGATTTTTTCTTTGTTTGGGCAGCCCAACACCAAATTGCAGCCTTTTCTTGTGTGTTTGTACGTCTATAAGAGTTATGGAGTTCCATTAGCTCAATGCTTTCAATGACTAAGATGAGGAGACCATCTAGCCTTCCTTTGATAGGTAGACCCATCAATCAGACAGTTGTAGAGAGTGACGTAAAGATCAACATTCAAAGCCATGAGTATCTAAAGATCGTCATTTTGATAGGTCGCAATGATCAAAGTGTGCTTCTTTTCTCTTGCTTCTCTACATGTTTCTCATAGGATGCGTGATTTTGGTCCTTGCATAGCTGTTATGGCTGTTAGTAGATATGTCAGTTCATGGTTGAGTTTGTGTATGCCGGAGAGGGCTGGGCACATTCGAGATAATTTAGGCATTTTTTGTTTGTCATTTTGATGGTGTTTATGGCATTTATTGCTGGCCGACTTGACATCATTTATGGCATTATCTCAGTCTATTTATTAGATATTCCTCCTCCACAATTTGTAACTTGCATCATTTGTCATTCATCATTTGACAGGTTCTAGTGGAGGGAGAGGAGTAGGTGCCAGTGCCTTCATAGCTTGTGACTCACATTGGTTCTGTCTTGTCTCATATCTTGGTATATGGTTTCCATTTCCTGAGTATCTCTTTGCTTTTGAGTTCTTTGTGAAGTGTTCCTTTTTTTCGTAGTGTTTCTCTTTTCTTTCTCTCTTGTGTTTAGCAATTTATTACAAGAGTTTTCCACAGTTCCATCATTGCATCCACTTCTGACATGGTATTAGATTGCAGGATCATTGTTCTTGCTGCTGTTTTACACTGTTTTAGTTCTGAGT
This sequence comes from Lygodium microphyllum, assembly GCF_053477565.2. Taxonomy (NCBI): domain Eukaryota; kingdom Viridiplantae; phylum Streptophyta; class Polypodiopsida; order Schizaeales; family Lygodiaceae; genus Lygodium; species Lygodium microphyllum. Next base: position 161,114 of record NC_141137.1, read on the forward strand.
TTTGCTGTTTGGACCTATTTTGACTGCTGCGACTGATTTCCAGCCCGGGCAACCATTTTCTGATCATTTTCAGCTTGTTTCATCATAGCTTTGCAAACTGCCATTTGTGTTTACTGTTTTCTAGAGCTGTTTCAGGGCTGGGGATTTATTTTTAACCCTTTTGCATCAACGTTTTGGTGACTATTGGCTGAGATGACCTGTTTTTCTGCTAGGCGACTGCATTTACTACAGCTACTATCTGTATTTTCTTGATGAGCATCTACGTTCTGCTCTTTTGCTTTTGTGTAGGGCTGGGTGACATGTTTTTTTTTTTGGCTGTGATTCATTGTATTTTCTTGTTGTGATACATTGCTCAGCTTTGGAGAGGGTTCATGTGCATCCAGATGTCGTGTTCTCATCACTACTTTCTAGTTCTCTATGTGCTTTCTTTACTGCTTTGAACTCGTGCAATCCTTGTGAGTCTGTATTTTTGGCATACTTTTTTCCCTGGAGATCCCTTGTTTTTCTTCATCTTCTCTATATCTCCCTTCTCATGTCTCTTCCGACATCTCCTCTTGATGGTTAGCATACAGACATTATTTATATAGTTATGTTGGAGACTTGCTGTGTTCAGCTATAGGTTTCCATGAGGATGCTATCTCTCAGCACTTCCAATGTTCCAATTTTAGAGAGGGGTGCTATATGACGGAACACAAAGAAGTCTCAGTGCTATTATTGTGGCAAGGAGGGATACCTGTGGAAGGACTACAAGACCTTAGTAGCTTTACAAAAGGAGCAGGAGTGCAAGACCTTATTAGCTTTACGAAAGGAGCAGGAGCGGATGGTGATGACTCTCTTAGCAAGTCTTTGAAACTAGCCTGCCTTCTTGGAAAGGGTGGTAATTTCTTGATTAAGCACTTCATTACAACAATCAATAAATAAACATTATTGGAAATGCACAATTTACCTTAATAATCTTGGACAATAGACACTTGGTTGGCCCTGAAATTGACGTCTGTTTTCATATTTCTTTAACTTTAATTGCTAATGGATTGAGTACAAGTTGAGATTCCACAATTTCCTTGTTTCAACCCTTTTTTTCATCAGCCTCTACTCCAACTGGTGGTTACTACACTCGGGATTCGTCTTCAGTAAATGACACACATCAACACCTCCCTCAGCCCACTAGTGCTCCACAAGAGCCATTGGCTGTTGGACAGCTTTGCCCTTGAGCATCTTGTACATTCTTTCCTTCATTTACAACATTGATTCATTTTCTTTAGATATGTTTCCCGTCCTTGACCATTAGGGAACGTCGTTCCGGTGTTTCAAGGCCCTCTTCCACCCGTTCCATGTTGCTATTCATGAGATTTACAATGCTAACATACTCTCTCAAATCATGGGTGATAGGGAAGGGTAATAAAATGTATATTGATGAAAAACCCACTATAGTACATACAACAATGGTAATTAGATAGGACCATGGACATCAAGTAAAAGGTGATCGATCAAGGTGCCTCAAAAAGACATTGATTTGGATGTTGATTGTACCAATCGCTAACCACAGGGAGGACTCGATTGCCTATCCCAAACCAGCTTTGTGGAAAGCACATCATGACCATGGATTTCCTTATAAAGAACTGGTTCAACAGAGATAGAGAACTTAAAGTGTACAACAAGCTCAGTGAAAGTAGTAGAATTCCAGCAGAAGAGAACTAGAGTGATGAATGAATTGACTGATTGATCATGTTGTATTCTAGTATGATACAATGGGCCTCAAACCTCTTTGTCTCGGGTGGACCGGGGATGTAGGTTTCTCTCATGGCGATAGGCTGCTGAGTGCACCCGAACAACTGGGTGCCCTAGAACAGTAGCAAATGCCGCTGTCTCTAATGGTGACAGGCTGTTTAGTGGTCCTGAACAGCTGGTAGCAGTTTTGATGATGAAAATGCAGCAGATATGGGTACTGAAACTGGATAGATGGTAGGCACCTGGGTGATGTGCCTCTTATAGAGAAGACATGAAGGAATCTCCTGAAATCAGGTTGCTTGGCTGGAGGAATGTGTGGACAGCTTCAGACAGCACACTGGGATGCAGCATGAACTGAGATATCTGCTAGGAGTGGAGTCCAGATAATAGTGGGCATGGAGAGGGTTGATGATAATTGGCTGGAATAATGAATGAGGGATAGAGATGCACTTCACATAGACTCCTATTTATAGAGCATTTTGGGTGCATTTGATGTATTCCCAAAAGAAAGCTATTTAATAATAACTATTAAACATTGATGTGATATTGGGGCTTGTTTAAAGAGACTTAATTATGGGTTAATGAAAACCCTAATGTTAGTGTCTCAATATCCCCACCTTTGGCCATGTTGTCAAAGTGTCCCTTTGTGTGGGAATTGATTGCTTTGTCTCACTTCCCATCATGAACTTAAAAGGCAAACTAGCTCGAGGATTTGAATTTGCCAAACCTCATCAATGCTTTTGGAAAGCCATGCTTATGGTCCACAATGCCTGCATATGGATGAGGCCTACATGCCACACCATCACCACTTGCTCACACCTCCTCATTGGCATTTGAGAGTTGTAAGGGATGATTGCAGTACTAGGGCTAGACGAATGAGCTTGGGGCTGTTGTATCCTTCACTACATCGCCGGAATTAGTGTTGGAACCTCAAGGATGATGAAGGATTGGATGAATCCTTGCTCTTCTCCTTCTCCATTTGTTTCGGCAATGCTGCTAGCTTCTTGTTGTCCTTACAAAGGTGCCCCTCCTTGACACAGAAGTAGCACTCCTCCTCCTCCTCCCTGCTTGTCATCCCTCTCTGAAGCAACCAAGGCACTTGAAAGGGGGCCGTTAGAATGAAAAGGGAACCTCCCCTTGTAATCTTATGGCACTTTCATGCTCAAGTAGAATCCATTTCAGGTGTTGGAAACTGATGGGAGAATTTGATGTCTAAGCTTGTAAGGAATTTGCAACATTATGAAGCAGCGGAGGCAATTTGTAGAGAATAGTCTCCACTAGATGCACTTTGGGAAGAGCAGACTGCATGTTGTGAAGCTGTTCTTGGATCTCTCTTTTGGAGAATGCACAGCTGGATTGTAAGACTGATTAGTTGGTTCAAGCTGGATATTTTGCAACTATCTGTAGAGGGTAAGAGCCCTCACGGTCGATGAAGCCTCATACATTAGTTGGAACTTCTCCCACATTTTGGGAGATGTGCCATGAGAGTTAACCACTGGTAGGATTTCCTTCGAGATGCATTGATGAAGGGCTGAGTATGCCTTTTCTAGTGAAGGACTGCTTCCTCATAATTGTCTTTGTCCCAGGAAGAGGAGAGGGTTGTGGGGGATGCGAGGCAGAACGTTAAACAATGTACTAGAGAACTTTTACACAAATGGTGCTTTCATCACCACTCCCAAGTTAGATAGTTGGGGCATTTAAGCTTGCCATCAGTGTTACAGCACAGAGAAGCCATTGATAGATGATTTGCAGAGTAAGAGAGAATATTTGGGTCACTTAGGATGAATAAGCCCAAGCAGATGAGCTCAACAACTCAAGCAAAAGAAACTGGTTCAGAGTAAGGACAAGAGAGAGGAATAGTCTGTGGAGTGAGTGTTGTGAATAGAGGCATGACAACCAACAGGTGTGATCCTTCCCTTAGATGTGTAAATCAGGCTGAAAATGCAGTAAAGATGAAACATAAGTAGGAAAATGTTGACCTTGTGGCAAAAAATGAAAATGACTACAAAAAGAATGAAAGCCTTAGCTGTTCAGTACAAACAATGGCAAGACTGATCAAAAAGCAAGGTGGAACAGTGGAAAGGCAAGGTACCACAGTCAAAATGTTGGTACAGCAGTGTGTCAACAGGCTAGAGAAGCCACACAGCAGCTGAAAACTGCTGATCAGCTGCCAGATGAGGTGCCCAGACCACCAAGATCTCAACAGCGGCAAAACACGAAGTTTATGGCAGTAGCAAAGAGGGATGAAACTTCTTGCGATGCAGACTGCTCATGCTACAGAATTTGGGCCTCTTGTGATACTTGCTGTTGTTCTAATGTGGGTTGTATAGTGCTTGTTGACCTGCTATGTTTAATTTGAGGATTGGGGGTAGCAAGCACATCAAGATTTTGGGATGCTTGGAGGGGAGGTTTTTTGTTGAGTGTTATGTTGAAGCCTTACACAAGTTAGATAGTTGGATAACTTTTGTATGACACATGATTTGAAGATCTTCTTGGTGTTATGCAGCCATGGCAGACTGCAGTCTATAGAGCTGATTCATTCAGTGTATTTCGACCTTATTATGAAGTACGTGCACCCAAAGCCTTCAACTTCTCTTCTGTAGCATCTCCAGTTGCAGAAAAAGATGCAGAAGAAGGGACTTCTACCTCAGAAGAGGTGAAACCAGCAACCAATGATACCACTCAGAAAGTTGAAACTGAAGAAGCATCTAAAACTAAATCTGGAGAGGAACAGGCGCATGCAAAACAAGAGGAGGACAATGAAGCTCTCTTAAAGTTGGTAGCAGAACGGCAGACCCAACTGGATGAAAAAGGAAAACAGCTTGGGGAGTTGAAACAAAGGTTTTTGTCCAGCATGGCTGAACTAGAGAGTGTGAGGGAGAGGCTCCGAAGAGAAGCTGAAAGTACGAAGAAGTATGCTATACAGGTCATCTTCTACACTTTATATCACTTTTCACTTTGGTTGCTCAGTTTTGATGATCTGATTTCTAAGTATTGTAAATGATTGGGTTATCATTATGAAACTTTCAGGACTTTGCAAAGAGTCTGCTGGATGTAGCAGACAATCTAGGAAGGGCTGTCGCAACAGTGGCAGAAAATGGTTGTAAAGAAGTAGCAGGAAACAGTACTTCAGAAACAGCCAAATTTTTGAAAAGTTTGTTAGAGGGTGTGATTACGACCGAAAAGGAACTTATGAAGGTATATATATTGTCAACTCCTTCGGTCCATTCAAAGATATTCTTATTGACATATGAACAGATTGTCAAGCTTTGATGAGTTCTACTTCACTTGCCAACTTTGTAGAATGCTCCTTTTGTTCTACTGTCCAGAAGTCTGTTCTTAATGGGTGTAGATTTGCAAACTGGTAGTTGCTGCAATGTAGCATCCCTCCTGGCTTAAACTTTCTCTGAGAGTTAGCCCTTGGCCTCCATGCATCAGGTTTTGAAGAAATTTGGCGTGGAGAAATTTGAACCAGTTGGTGAGCAGTTTGATCCGAACTCTCATCTTGCTTTATTTGAGGTACCTGACCCATCAAAAGAGGCGGGGACAGTTGCTGTTGTTGTCAAGGTACTGCGAATACTTGCATACATTTGTGGCTTGAGATCCTTGCCTGGTTTTGTGAAGGCATCATTATGCTTTTTTTTTTTTGGTACTACAGGCGGGCTACATGCTGCATGACAGAGTACTTCGACCTGCTGAAGTTGGCGTTGTGAGAAGTTTGGAGTGATTGCAAAGGTTTTGACAACATATTCTTATTTCTTCTGTATTATTTCTCATTAAAGTGTAAGGGCACTAGGGTGGGAAAATCATTGCTCAACTTGAGATGTGAATACATAAAATGGGTGGTCCCCTACTCAGGTATACGACAAATCTTCGTAGGGTTTTAGCAGTCTACTTGAGCACTCTGGATAGTTCTCCGTGAGCGTTGAGGATATTAGCATGTACCTTGTAGGTAGCTACTAAATCTTAGCATGAGGCAGGTATAAGAACGATGGTGTGATTTAGATGCCAGACAAGTTTAGGCCTGAAAAGTAGAGATACGTTCTGAGAACGATGGTACAATTTAGATGCCAGAACACGTATTTCTGAAAAGCAGTGGGTTTTTTGAAGGACTTTGCACAAGAATATTCTTGTGAATTACTAGAATCCAAATGTTTTGCCAGTGTTATTAAACGAGTGGTACTCTGTTTACTGTTTCTTTGTTTCCGAGTGACAGTTTCCTATGAAACTTTTAGTGACATTGTGAGTCTAGTACTATACTCTTTTTTAAGTGTAGGGTATTCTTTCATTTGAAACCACCTCCTATCATGGTTTCACACACACACACACACACATACACAGCACATTATGGAAGAATGACTTTACAGTACACTCTGACTAACTATTTTACCTCCTATCTTCTCTTTTATTTTACTACCTTCTATTTGTCGTTGCAATAAATCTGGTGCAAGAGATATCCTTTCATCTTACACCACTTCCCATCTTCTCTTTTATTTGTTTTTTCTGGAGTTGGTTGTAAACAAAAATTGATAATATGCCCTACATGTGTTCACACTCCTGATTTTGTGAACTGTTCTTGGCTTTTGTGGAGGTGGTTCTACACAAACAATGATAGTATGCTTTATCACGTTTTCACACTTATGATTTTGTCAATTATTCTTTCCATCACATAAACAATGTGGGCTTGGATATGTTCTTTGAATATTTGGTTCTAGCCTTGGTCGGAGTGTTTCAAAAAACAAAAGGATTTAACTCAAGGCGAAAAGCAGTTGATAACCAGATTAAGGAAAAGCTATGATTCTTGTTTCTTGCACGGACTTTGATATGTAAACGAACCATGGAGTACAATTCTCCTTTGAAGTTTGAACTGTCATAGGCAAAGCTAAGGAAGACCATGAAATGTTAATAGACTATATTGCAAATAGTTTAATGTTAAGCAACTCAATGGGCCTTAACTTATTGTCTCACATTTCTTTGGTTTTATAAGTAATGCTTTATAGTATGAAATTCATAGTTTTTTGCCAATTATTCTCCCTATTGAGATCTACATTCATATCTCATTGGAAACTTACTCTTAGGTTATTGCTCTTTTTAGTTGAAAGAATTATGAATTGTAGAATCATGCTAAAAGGAGTGTGCACACAAACAAGGAGGCAAAAGAATATTTAGGTCAAATTAACATGTATCACATTGGTTGTAGTAAAATGGTGTTTTATTTATGAAAGTTTTGTTATTTAATCTCTTCGATGAACACAAACAAGGATGCAAAAGATTATTTAGGTCAATTTAACATGTATCACATTGGTTGTAAAACCAATTGAAAAGCAAAATGGTGTTTTATTTATGAAAGTTTTGTTATTAAATCTCTCTGATGAATTAGTTTTATGATATGCCAATTTCCAAGGTGTATGCTTGAAATATTTGCTGAGGCCCTATAATAACAATGATGATAGATGTCACCCAACTCCTCTCTTTAGAATGGTGATGGATGTTTGCTATTTCACAAGTAATTTGCAGCTCACACTTGTGATGGGTAATAAAGAATGCCCATTAGTCTAATTGGGCGTCCTGTGAATTTAGTTGACAATTGTTATTAGATGGTGATGTCATTTAGGAAAGCATAATCATATAAGCTAGTTAAAGTTGATATAGTACGAAGACATATGTCAACTATAAATTTTATTATTAGGAAATTACATACGCTCCAAAGGGTTTTATTGTTACAATATAAAATGTGCAGTGCTGTACATGTTCTCAATAGTGGTGCTAGACTAGATAGCCATGCGAATATCAATGAAAAGTTTTGGTATTTTCTCACGTGATTTTAACCAATGGTGGTGCTAGATTGCCATGTAAATTTAAATGTACTAGTTTAGGGAAAATGGATTCATGTGTTGTAATCAATGCATGTTTTCAAGTGTAGGACTTGTTCGAGATTTTAAGAAATTGAGGAGTTGGCATGTAAGTTGTATTTTTCAAGGCATAATTGACTTGATACTTTGAAAAGATGGTGTTTGTTATACCTTGTTGATCAATCTCTTTCCTTGTTTTGATCTCCTCTTCTTGTTTATCTACTTATTATCTTGTTTCAATTTTCTTTTATACTTCATCTTGTAATTTGGTTGTTATTTCCTTGACTTCATCTTAAATATTCTAGTTGGTTGTAGCCACTTCTATTATCACCTTTACCTCTAGTTTCGCCAAACATGCAAGGAATTAAGTGATTGAATATTTCAAAATGACATTCTCTACTTTCCAAGTTGCATGTTTATTGATGTAAATACTTCTCCCATGAGCTTGATTCTCAGTTTGGCTTGGGTTGTGATGCCAAGATTGTTGGGAAAGACTTTGGGTTCATTTTACTGTTGGAGGAAGAGCTTATTGGTAACCCTCACCCTTAGATTATGACCTTGCAACTTGGGGGGAGGTGATGAGGAAGATTAGAAACCACTTAGATATTTAATGTAAACAAAACCCTTAGGGTGGGGGTATGTGAACAGGAAAGAAAGAGAAAGAGGAGGGCTCGTTAAAGGTAGTGAAGAATGCACACATTGTTGGGCCAAAACTATTGTGAGGGGGGCAATAAGACTTTCTAATGCAAATGCAAGTGTAAAAAATGCAGAGTCTTCGGTAAAAACACAGAATGGACTAATTATCGGTTGAGGCACATGAATGCAACTATTAAGTGGGGTGTAAGATTTGGATTTAAATTGCAACTTAGTTGCATTGCATTAATATATAGTCTATTCAAGGATCAATGTTAACGGATTGAAGAGAGAGAGAGAGAGAGAGAGAGAGAGAGAGAGAGAGAGAGAGAGAGAGAGAGAGAGAGAGAGAGAGAGAGAGAGAGAGAGAGAGAGGGAGGGTTGTACTAATGTCTTTTTAGAAACCTTGAAGATGTATATGATAGAGACACACATTGATTATAGTTACATTCCACTTCGCATTTCCATTATTTCAAAGAGAAGACCAACTATACAAGTTATGAAAGTTGCTAAATGCATCATGATCCTAGAGCGACTCATTGCTTATGCCTTTTGAACTCCTCTATGATGGCTTTTGTGCTTGAATAAAATGCATATCTTCAAAATTTTTAGTTGCTATCATCTTTGCAATTTTGGTTGTGCTTTGAGCTATTTTGGTTTAAGTTCATGTATGATTCGCACTTTGGTCCCCTTAAAACATTTAGAATGCTTTAATACTTTATATTTAGCGTTTCTCAAAATTCAAAGTCATTTGATTGTATCCTTGTGCGGTGATTTCTATGGTGTTAAACATTTGAACCCTCTAGTATCCTTGGCGGTTTTTGTCACATAGATCCTCTTACATTTCTTCATGCCATCCATTAGGAAAGCCTTCTAAACCTTGGCGGTCTTTATCATGATAGATCCTCTTACATTTCTTCATGCCATCCATCAGGGAAGCCTTCTAAACGCGCATTGAATGCACTCATCTTTTCCAAAAAGTAGCTTCAATAAGTGTTGAAAAGATAATATCTACCATACCTTGCTAATTTGATTCATTCCTCATTTTGATTTACTTTTGTATGTTCTCTTGAACTTTGTTGATTTCTTGGACTTTGTCTTTAATCTATGTATTTCTTGTAGCCTTCTCTCTTGCTCGCTTTCCCCTTAACTTTGCCAAGCATGTAAGCATTTGGAAAGTGCATTTGTTCGAACCACATTCCCTCCACATTGCAAAGTTGTGGATCCATATGGTCTTCCCGTGGATTCAGATATTGATTTAGCACTAGTGATGATGCTAAGATTGGTGAGAAAGTTTGTGTGCACATCTTATTGTTAGGTCAATAGCTTAGGTTGAACACTCAACCCTAGGTGTTGTCCTTGGATTGTTGGGGGAGGTCATGAGTGAGATTAGAATTGTTGTGAGAGAGAGAGAGAGAGAGAGAGAGAGAGAGAGAGAGAGAGAGAGAGAGAGAGAGAGAGAGATGGAAGTTGTACTAACATCCTTTTAGAAACCTTGAAATTGTTACATTCCACTTGGGATTTTGATTATTTCAAAAAGAAAACCAATTGGGGAAACTATAAAAGTTACTAAATACATCATGATCCTAGTGCCTTGACTCGTTGCTCAGGCCTTTAGAACTCTTTTATGATGCCTTTGTTGTCTCAATAAATTTCCCATTTTCTACTTTTCTAGCTACCATCATCTTGGCAATTTTAGTCGTGCTTTGAGTTGTGTTGGTTTAAGTTCATGTATGATCCACATTTGGGTCTTCTTGAAACATTTAGAATGCCATAATATTTCAACTTGATCTTTTGCGTTTCTCAAATTTCAAAGTTGATCAAGTTTTTGCATGGTGATTTTTATGGTATCATACATTTAAACCCTCTAGTATCCTTGGCAGTCTTTATCATGTAGTTTCTTTGATATTTTTTCATGCCATCCATCAAGGAGGTCTTCTAAATGTGCATTGAATGCACTCATCTTGTACAAAGTAGACTATACCTTGCTAGCCTGCTTCCTTCCTCATTTTACTTTTCTTTTATAGGTCCTCTTGCACTTTGTTGATTTCCTTGAATTCATCTTTAATCTACGTATTAGTTGGAGTTATCTCTCTTGCTTGTTTTCCCCTTAACTCTACTAAGTGCATAAGCATTTGGAAAGCGAGTCTTTCCAAACCACATTCTCTCCACATTGCAAAGTTGTTGACCTTGATGTTCTTTCCATGGATTTGGATCTTGTGTCAAGACCTAAAATGGGCCTGAGAACGACTATCTCATACTCTAAGCTCACTTGTGGGCCTTACACAACCAACCCTGATGGCCCTATGGCCTTGAGTGACTGGCAAGAACTAGAAACTCTCTCTAAACCTTAACATTGTGTTTATAGTCCAGTATCTAACTGCCTACCTCTTACTCCAAGCAGGAGTGCCCAACATAAGGTATCTAGCACACCATATAAACATAAGAGAGGCTCCTCAGTTGACTTGCCATGGCCTCTAATCATAGGCATACTTATTTGGTTAGGGATTGACCCAATGGTTCTTGTATTTTTTCATGAATCAATACACTAACTTTACTCGTTCTCATCACTTAACTCTTGTGAACCTCATCTCTAGCACACCATATAAACATAATAGAGGATCCTCCTTGTTTTATTGTCGTGGCCTCTAATCACAAGCGTATTATCATGGTTAGGGATTGCCCTGCCAATCCTTGTCTTTTTGAACATATTGATACACTAAGTTCACTCTTTTAGATGCCAAATGCATATAAAATGCTATGCACCACGAACCACTTTTAAGTTAGAAATCTTCATTTTATGCAAAAATCACTCTGTGAATTCACGTAAAAAGATATAAATTTCGTAAAACATACCCTTAAATGTGCCTCTCATTGTTGACCATGATATATGGTGATCTAGCCCATTGGATATATAAGGAAAACCTGCCAACACAATAAAAAATGTGAAAGCACACCTGATAGGCAAAGAAAGAATGATAAACCAAAGAAAAGATTGGACATTCAACCCCACAACCATAGATTCAAGGGCCAAGACTAGGACCAAGAAGCGAGGGCCCCTCCCAAGAAAATGACCCTCAATAACTATCCCTACTATCAAACACTCATGAGATGACCTGAATGACATTCTAGCTTGGCCGAATAACCACTTAGGAGAGAGAGCCCATCCTTGCATAAGGCTCACAAGCACTAACAAGAGGCTCAAGATAATTCATAACCACTTAGGACCTTCTAATGATAAAAGATAAAAACACTAAGCCCAATATTTCCTCAAGAAAGTTACGTTCTCATTGGCCATTTCTTTGACTGTAGTGCCTTAAAGGAGATCAAGGCATTGGCCTTGGGCCTAACTTGAACCTAATAACTGGTTAGAACCTTGCAAGGTGACACATAGATGAAATATTTTCTTTTTTTTTCTTCTTTCTCTCTTAACCCCATGGCTAGGTCCCATCCCAAGGAGAACAGGGCATAGGCCTTGGGCCTAACTCAAACCCAATAACCTACTAAGCCCTCCCAAGGTAACATGTATCTTCTAGCACAAATGTTTTTCCTTTTGCTTCTTTAGGATGAGACTTGCATTCAAGACTCAACCCCTTACACATTAGGGAATTTATCATGACAAATAGTTAAACAAAATCCTCTTAACTAGGCGAGCTACCTCACAAAAGAAAGGCAGTCACCCATTGGACATCAAACTAACAAGGATGTCACCCAAGATCATCCTATGAGTATGTTCAAGCAAAACCATTGGCCACTAATATCTAGCATGTAAAGCCTTTTGGGTGGTAGGCTGTCTAGCAAAATGACCCCCACATGCTGAATCTCGTAGCATTCCTCTAAAATAAATGGCACCTTATTTGGCACCATACAATGGTGATAAACCTCATCCACACTCTTTCGATACAAGACACGAGTTATTAATAAAAAACACAATGGTTGTTGCTTAATCTTTCTCTTTTTGGACTTAGAAAGAGTTTCTGTCGAGTTGCTTGTGGTGGATAGGTATTGTGTGATAAAACATATAACATGATGGGATTGAGGCTGTATCAATCTTGCATAGATCATCGCACTCATTGATATCAGCCCACTCTTCATTAGGCTCATCAAAATCTACTAGATATTCAACAAATTCCGTACAATTTTGGTGGCTTTTTTCGAATCTCATAGTCAAACTCTTGCAAAGAGATTAACCACTTGGCTAGGCAATTGGGGGGTTGAAGCTTGTTCAACAATAGTCACAACCCCTTAGCCTTGGTGAAAAACACCACCTTCTCATAAAGAATATAATGTCTAAACTTCTTGGTGGCTAATACCATAGCAAAGTAGACATTCTCTAAATAGCTATAGCGAAGCTTCAAAACACCTAACTTTTGGCTTGCAAAAACAATCGGATGATAAAGCTATGCCTCCCAAATTTGGGATAGCTAGCAACTAATATGATGCATTGTTGTATCCATGAAGATATAGAAAACCTCACCTTGCTCAGGAACTTTTAACATTATGTTTTGGATAATTCCATCTTAACATCCTCAAATGCCACTTTACATGGTTTTGTCCATTCAAAAACATAGCTATGCGACAAGATATTCATTAGAGGCAATAAGCACTCGGTCAATGCCCTAAGACAACAATGATAATAGCCCACAAATGAAACAAAGCTATGAACCTCATGAGGACTAGTGGGTGGGCTCATGTGCACAATAACAACTACCTTTTCAAGTGCAATGCCAGCTGCACTCACAACATGACCCAATAATAAACCATAGGGCACCCCAATGATTTAATTCTATACATTATTCATGACAATTCTCGAAGCACTTTTAAAGAATAATGAATTGTTTACTACAAATTGTGGCAATCCCCAAATCGTCTATAAAAACCTTAAGCTCTTCAAGGGAGATATCAACAAAAGTCTTGTCAGCTATGCTTTGCTAGGCCCAAAGAGCATTACATAACCTAAAAGCTATGATATGGTATGTAAAGGTACCAAAGACTATAATAAATTTCATTTTCAACTTATCCTCCTCAGCTATGGCCATTTGGTTGTAACCTTCAAAACAATCCAATAAGAAGTATATTTCTTGCTCTACCAACTAATCTAAAATCTGACTGATAAAGGGCAGAGGATAGTAGTTCTTTATTGTCTTCTTATTTAGCTCTTAAAATCCATGCAAAAGTAGATTTGATTGTTCTTCTTCTTCCTTATCACAATTGATGAGCACCATTCAGTGCATTCAATAGGAAAGATTAGACATGCCTTCCTCAAACACATCAATTCCTCAAAAAAAGGCTCTCTTAGCTCAAAAGGCATTTGTCCTGATGATGATAGGCTTGCATCCTTCTTTCAACGAGATTGTATGTAGGGAAAAAATAGGTGGAGTCCTTTTTAATGCATCATAGCTCCATGCAAATAGGTCTCTAAACTCTTGTAGGAGTGCCACATAGTCTATGTACTCATCACTCCATAATATGGTGTTGACCTTGATTGGGCAGGGATAATTAGGAGTCCCAAGATCCAACTCTATCACATTAGTGTCACGAATCCGACCTTTGGCCTTATTAGCTTGTTCAAGCACACTTGATAAACCTCTTCCATTGTGGCGGAACCCTCATCAAAATTACTAGAGCTCGAGGTTCCAATGGCGGAGGTTCCCTCAAGTGCCTCCCATTCTGTGTGGGGGGTAACACCCTTTCATTCAATGGGTGCTTAGGGTAGGTATCCAAGATCATTCTCTTCAACCCATGCCCAAAGATCAATCAGCCAGCTAGGATATCCACCAAACAATTAGAGTGTAAGAACCATGGCCAATGAAACAATAATTGATAGTTTGGTCCGCTAGTGAATCGAATAACACGAAAGTCAAGAATACATTCAATATGTGCTATGGCCACATGCACTTGAGACACCATTCCTTTTGGTTGTCTCAAACTATCATCAACCATTTTTAGGATAGTGGTGGCATCCTTTTAGATGGGTAGACCTAGTCTCTTCAATAAATCCATACTCATAATGTTCACAAAAGAGCCTGATTCTACCACTACACTTTCTATTAGAATGCCATCCAGGTAAGTTTGCACCCTAGGGCAGTGTTTTTCCACATGCTCCTACCATTCATTATCCACACAATTGACACCAATAGGCTCTATAACATAACCCATTCATAGGATTTTCTTAAATTCCTTGCATGAATGTTAGGTGACAATTAGATTAGTTATAGCAAATTCACATCTGGTTTTACCTCATATAAACCATTCATTAAATCAAACTCCAAAAGTTTGCTATTGCTTACTTCTCTTTCCACACCATTCGTTCTTTTGATTTACTAATAGTCTTAGTAGCCTCTTTCACTTTCACTTTGCATTTACTCTCAACCACATGCTCCTCTAAAATACCCTCATGTTTAAGAGAACCCGTTTGAGTATTGACATCTGTGGCCTTCTTGTCAACCACACTAGGCTTAGGGTTTTACTTGTATTAGGGCCATCCTTTTGATCCTCTTTCAATTTGAGCTTTAGTAAGCACTCTAACATTGTTAGAAGCTACATCATCATTAATTGGAAGCATCTCAACTAAGCTAACCCCATTAGGCATTTCCTCTAGGGTGGCTTTTTTCCTTTGCAAGATTTTCTTAGGGCCCTCCCCTTGAGTATTCCTATTATTTACCTAATGATTCATAGGTCTAGATAGTTGACTACCTTGCTGGAGAGAACTGATTCTACTCCAATAGATATTAGCCATGTGGCATGACTTCCCACATGTATTGCACTTCACATGAGGATAGTTCCATGGGAGGTGCTAACCACCACACTCCTTGCAGCTAAAATTTGATGGACCCATATCATCAATCTTCCTAGTGCCCATCAGGTTTTGCTGACACTTCAAGAAATTAACATCCACAGCAATCTACTAGTATTGTTCCGTGATCATATTAGTGTAATGTTTCATCATATCCTTGACTTCCTCTACAATATTGGAATGTAGAGGATTCATATCTAGAGGCCTCAAGAGCTGCCTCAACATTAGGTTTTACAATTTGCAAAGGAGGTGCTACTTGTACAGACCCTTGGTTTGTGATAGGGACTTGCCTATTGCTCATAGATGGCATAGGCCTTGGTTGATAGGCCACATTTGGCACTACATGGGCAAGTAATTGGAAAAACCCTTGATTTAGGGATCCTTGACTTTGAACCACTACATTGCTGGTGGTAATGTAGGTAATGAATTGTAAGTTGTTAGCAACTCATTTGACACCAACTTAGTGACTAAGAGGGCTTGCCCTCTTGTTATGTAGGTAGCGTGAATTCTTGATTAGACCCCCTTTATTGCTATTATAGCCACATCTAGATCATTTTGTGCAGTGTTTCTCACTTGTAGTTGGATCGTAAAATCCAACCCTATCAAGAAGAATTGCAACCAAGCAGTAAGGGGTAATTGGACGGTGTTACCCTAACAACAAAAACTTCATGTAGCTTTTGAGCATATGCTTTCACACTCGAGTCTCACTTAATACATGCACCCAATAGTGGCTCCCCTTTTCAAGGGAGAATTTCCTACGAAATGAATCGTAGAATCCTTATATGTTGACAATCAAAATTTTGCAAGCTGATAGTACCACATGGCTACATTGCCCTTAAATGTCATGCTAAAGAACATCAAATGATGTGCTTCCCAATCGATTTGACAAATAAATATAAGTTTTTGAAAGTCTTTGATGTGTAATTTTGTGTCTTCATTTGAACTTCTGCTAAAGATAGGTAGCATGCTTCAAAGACTCCCACGTGAGTTCACTCTCCCCTTTCCACTCTCTCATGAGAACAAGCATTTTACATGAAGAGGAGAGAAAAACACTAAATTTCTACAAGGAGAGAGAATGAGTAAAAATTCAAAATTCTTGATCCTTCAAAATACTGTATAAGATTGGTATCATCATGTAGAGCTTAGCGAGTAGGCTATGATTATGTATTCAAAGTGCCAAATTGTGTCGATAGTAGCGAGATAGGAGATCAATATAGAGGGCGCCATGATGGCATTCATCTTCTTGCATTCTTTCTCACGTTTTTTTTTTTGGGCCTGTAAAATCTATGTCTTTTGATATTTGGACATGTAACCCTTAAAAATTGGCCACTTACTGACCATATCTATTGGCCCCTCACACCTTTTCCCTCAAACTAAGGTTGTTTTCAATAAATTTGACATCTAAACGTGCGAATTTTATGCAAATATTATGGCTAGACACTTCTCCACTACATGTACACTTAATTTTTCGCTTTACTCTTCCTTTAGCTTTAAAATGCTCTAAACCTTGCACCTTAAATGCTCTACACCACAAACCACTTTTAAGTTCAAAATCTTCATTTTATGCCAAAATCAACCTCTAGATTTGCCTAAAAAGATGCAAAATCCTATTAAGCATGCCTTTAAATCCACCTTCATCTTAAATAGCATTAACAATGGTGTCAAGTTTGTTGAGAAAGTCTTAGATACATATTGTTGCTAGGTTAATAGCTTAGATTGAACACTTAACACTAGTTGTTGCACTTGCATTGTAGGGAGAGGTGATAGGGAGATTAGAACTATATATATATATATATATATATATATATATATATATATATATATATATATATATATATATATATATATATATATATATATATATATATATATATATATAGAGAGAGAGAGAGAGAGAGAGAGAGAGAGAGAGAGAGAGAGAGAGAGAGAGAGAGAGGGAGGGAGGGAGGGAGGGAGAGAGAGAGAGAGAGAGAGAGAGAGAGAGAGAGAGAGAGAGAGAGAGAGGGAGAGAGGGAGAGAGGGAGAGAGGGAGAGAGGGAGAGAGAGAGAGAGAGAGATGTATTAATGTCCTTTTAGACACCTCAAATGTGTATAGGGAAAATAGATGCAAATCAAAGTTCTTAGTTACAATTCAGTTTGGGGAGAGATTGACACAAAGGTGCCATTAGCATAAAAAACAGAAACAACTATTAAAATAATGAAAGTTACTAATACATAATGACCCACAAGTAACATAGTTCTTCATTTGGTTGCAGTTTGAGTTATATTGGTGTAAGTTGATCCATGATCCATATTTTAGTTCACTTGAAGCATTTCGATAGCTTTAATACCTAGAATTTGTCTTCCATGTTTCCAAACTCCAAAGTTGATTACTCTTTCCTTGCTTGATGACCCACCATGGTACCATACACACAAAGCCTTTTCTTCCACGATTGGCCTTAGTTTGGTCTCTAGCTTGTATGGCGCTTAACATTCTTGGCACTCTTTGTTAGCTAGTTCCTTTTGTGTTTCTTGGTACCATCCCTTGGTAAGGCCTCCTATATATGCATGGAATGCACTTTTCTTTGGTAATTGAGCTTCATGAAGTATTGAAAAGAAGGTGTTTGTCATACCTTGTTGATTAATGTCCTTTTAGACACCTCAAATGTGTATAGAGAAAAGAGATACAAATCAAAGTTCTTAGTTACAATTCACTTTGGGGAGAGATTGACACAAAGGTGCCATTAGCACAAAAAAAAAAACAACGATTAAAATAATGAAAGTTACTAATACATAATGACCCACAAGTAACATAGTTCTTCATTTGGTTGCAATTTGAGTTATATTGGTGTAAGTTGACCCATGATCCATATTTTAGCTCACTTGAAGCATTTCAATTGTTTAAATACCTAGAATTTGTCTTCCATGTTTCCAAACTCCAAAGTTGATTACTCTTTCCTTGCTTGATGATCCACCATGGTACCATCCAAACGAAGCTCTTTTCTTCCACTATTGGCCTTAGTTTGGTCTCTAGCTTGTATGACTCTCAACATTCTTGGCACTCTTTGTTAGCTAGTTCCTTTTGTGTTTCTTGGTACCATCCCTTGGGAAGACCTCCTATATTTGCATGGAATGCACTTTTCTTTGGTAATTGAGCTTCATGAAGTATTGAAAAGGAGGTGTTTGTCATACCTTGTTGATTAATGTCCTTTTAGACACCTCAAATGTGTATAGGGAAAAGAGATACAAATCAAAGTTCTTAGTTATAATTCACTTTGGGGAGAGATTGACACAAAGGTGCCATTAGCACCAAAAACAAAACCAACTATTAAAATAATGAAAGTTACTAATACATAATGACCCACAAGTAACATAATTCTTCATTTGGTTGCAGTTTGAGTTATATTGGTGTAAGTTGACCCATGATCCATATTTTAGTTCACTTGAAGCATTTTGATTGATTTAATACCTAGAATTTGTCTTCCATGTTTCCAAACTCCAAAGTTGATTTCCTTGCTTGATGACCCACCATGGTACCATCCACACGAAGCCTTTTTCTTCCACTATTGGCCTTAGTTTGGTCCCTAGCTTGTATGACTCCTAACATTCTTGGCACTCTTTGTTAGCTAGTTCCTTTTGTGTTTCTTGGTACCATCCTACTTGTGGATGCCAATTTTCTTAAGAAGCAGCAAAATTTAATAGGGAGTCGACGCATGAGGAGGGTGCCCCCTCAAGATTCAGTTGTAAGTGGTGTGGTGGCCAACATTTCCCTAGGAATTGCCCGATGTCAAATACGATATTTGCGGAAAGTCTTGCCACTTAGCTGCTACCTATTGGAGTAAGATCAGTTCTCTCCAACAAGGGAGTAAACAACCAAGTCCAGTTAACCATCACACATAAGGGAATAATCTCCAGCAAGATGAGGGACCAAGAAACAAATACTGCAACAAGGAAAGGCTACTGTAGAGGAGTTGCCTCATGGTAGTGGAGTCAGCCTTATTGAGGCCGTATGTGTCAATGATGTTAAAACTTCCAATCTACGAGTCGTAACAAGAGGTCAAAAGATCAAAGAGGGTGACAAAGGAATTGTAAAACCTGCCAAGGGAAGCCCTAAGCAAGATGCTAGGGAAAGGGAGTCATGAATCCTGATATGGAAGGTGGACCTTTAAGACCTGTTGGTAGTAAAGTTGATCCCGAGAATGATAAAGGGTTGCCAAGAAAGAAGGTTGAGATTTGTATCCCTCGCCTACTTTGAAGATCATAATCAAGTTCTATGGAGTGGCTTTTGAGTCGAGCTATGAGTTCCTTGCCCCCCTCTTTGAAGTTCTCATCATCAATTTCCATGAGAGTGGCTTGAGTTTGAGCTTGGTGCTTTTCACCTTCCTTGAAGATTTTTTCATAAATCATGACATTCCACCTTCTTCTCTTCTCTCTTTGATTGAGATCTAGAGAAGGACCTCATCTTCCAATTGGCCAGTGAACCTCTTGCTTGCTTAAAAGAGATAAATTCCATCTCGAGCTTTCTAATGTCTTTTGATTATATTCGAGAATCTTTTGATGTTGTATCTTGTCTATATCTTTAATCAAAGAATTTGTTTTGAGTCTAAAATTCTTCTAGATAATTATTTTACGTTGAGTTCTCCCATTGCAAAGCGTCCCTGTGGTGAGCGACTTTCACGAACCCCTATGCAAATTTCATGTGACAACAAGTTGAGAGGCATTTCTTCGAGCCTAGCTGTTTATACAATTCCTTTGAAGCAAGGTACCCACCCTGGTATGACAGAAAGTAAGATGTATGCCTTTCAAATTAAGGGACGGGTTATTCAAAGAGTTGAAAAAGCTATGAAAGGCTGGCTTGATATTTTCGATTCAACACATGAAATGATGTTCACCAGTTGTTATAAGGAAGAAGAAGAATAATCAGATTCTTCTTTGCATAGATTTCAAAGAGCTTAATAAGTAGACGATTAAGGATTACTACCCATTGCCATTCATTGATCAAATTTTGGATTAGTTAGCAAGTAGGGAAATCTATTCATTTATGGATTGCTTTGCTAGATATAACCAGATGGCTATTGGGGAGGAGGACAAATTGAAAACAACATTCATTATTGTCATCGGTACCTTTGCATATCATGTGATGGCCTTTGGTCTATGCAATGCACCTGGATCTTGGCAACGAACAATCGATAAGACCTTTGGTGATATCTCCGCAGAGGAGTTAAAAGTCTTTATTGGCAATCTGGGGGGGGGGGGGGGGGCAGCCACCACAAGGGAGTGACAATTGATTATTCTAAGGAAATGTTTTGAGTGTTGTAGATAGTTTTGTATTGCTCTTAACCCTAGAAATTGCGTATTTGGAGTGCCCTATGGGTTGTTACTCGGCCATGCGGTTAGTTCAGTTGATATTGCGACTGGCGCTGAAAAGATAAAGGTCATAGTCTCTATAAGCTCATTGCGTACTCCAAAAGAGGTGCACAACTTTCTGTCATTAGTGGGATATTATCAAAGATTTATCAATGCACTGGCAAAAAGATCATTGCCATTGACGAACCTTCTATCCTTTAACTGTCTATTTGAGTGGAATAAGGCATGTCAAGTATTCTTTGAGGATGTGAATCAGATTACAAAAGCACCAATTCTAAAAGCACCCAGAAGAAGTGAA
Source organism: Lygodium microphyllum (assembly GCF_053477565.2). Lineage (NCBI taxonomy): Eukaryota > Viridiplantae > Streptophyta > Polypodiopsida > Schizaeales > Lygodiaceae > Lygodium > Lygodium microphyllum. The sequence goes on from NC_141137.1 coordinate 181,767, forward strand.
GTTTTTAATGTATTTTCAGCAGCCACAATGCAAAGTATCAGCTGCTCTTTAGCTCAAATTTGGGATGAGAAATGGTATCATCCAATTGCCTTCGCTATTAGAAAATTGGGGATATTGAAAGTTAATTATACATACATGGAGAAATTGTGCCTTGGAATGGTCTTTGTGACAAAGAAAACCAAGCATTATATTCTCTATGAGAAGGTAGTATTCTTTACGAAGGCGGAAGGACTCACATTGTTGCTGAATAAGTTGCATCTGCCCGACCGTTTAGCAAAGTGGTTAATCACTTTTTTGTAGGAGTTTGATTATGATATTAGGAGCAAGCTATCAAAGCTACAGGGTATTGTAGAATGTCTTGTGGATTTCGGGGAGCCAAAGGAAATTCTCGCTAAGGAAAATGATATTGAAGGTCTATTTAAAATCGATATAGCTTCCATCCCTTCTTGGTATGCAGCTATAATACATTATTTATCTATAGGAGGATTTGGGCCTACTTTATCAAAGTCTAAAAAGAGGAAGATTAAACAACAAGCATTACGCTTTTCAATTATAGTGGGTGTCTTGTATCATAGAGGAGTAGATGATATCTATTGTTGTTGTGTAGTACCCGATGAGGTACCATTTATTCTTGGGGATTGTCATTATTCAGAATGCGGGGGACATTTTGCTGGTCGGCTTACCACCCAAAAAGTTCTCTTTCATTTTCTAAAATGCTTTTAGTTATGTTAAGTGTTGTGATGTGTGTCAAATACATGATGTAAGAGAAAATTGTAGGCGACCTTTAAATCCCATTTTGGTTACGTTACCTTTTGAAAAATGGGGTATTGATTTTTTATGACCAATATATCCTTCATCAACTACGTGGAAGCGGTATATTATTGTAGCAACAAACTACTTAACCAAGTGGTCTAAACCTCGAGCAACAATGAAGGACAATGCTAAGGAGATGGCTAGTTTCATTATGGAGCAAATTGTTTGATGTTTTGATCCACCGAAGGAGATTGTGTTTGATCGAGGGACACACTTCCTGAACAAGGTTATAGTGGCCTTGATTGAAGCTTTGAAGATTAAGCACAACAAGACTACCCCATATAATCCTCAAGCAAATGGTCAGGTTGAGAGTACAAATAAACAATTGGTGGGAATATTATCCAAGATAGTATCAGAAAGCAAGCACGACTGGGATAAGAAATTATATATGGCAGTGTGGGCTTACAACAAGACATTCAAGAGAGCCACAAGCCACACCTCATTCAAGGTAGTGTATGGGGAGGATTATGTTTTGCCATTAGAAATAGAGCCCCCCACTGTGCATTTTACCCTCGATCATTTATTGGGAGAGGAAGAAGTGTTACAGGAATGATATACTTCTCTGGCACATCTTAATGAGATTGGATTGCAGGCTTTGCTACATTAAGAAGTAGAAAAGAGGAGAATGAAAGCCTTCATGATCTTTGGGCTAAGAAGTACAAATTTGCAAAAGATTAGTTAGTGTTGTATTATGATGCTCGAAGGGAGCTCTTTCCAAAAAAATTAGAACCCAAATGGGATGGCACATACAAGATTGTATGTTTAGGAAAGAATGGCTCTATGACCCTTCTAGCAGATTTCCAAGGGTAGAGTTTAGGACTAAAGTTAACTTTAATAAGTTGAAGCCTTACTATGTGTAAGGGCTGACGTTGGGCTTGGTGCCTGTGCAGGTACTTTAGGGTTCATCTTGAACGTGTAGTAGGTACCAAGATGAGCGGATGGGATGCATCATTCCCTATTTGAAGCATCCATACCTTGAGCAACGTTACCGCCAAGGTCGATTGATCTGGTGGAGCAAAGGGTATTAGATTTCTGAGTGGCAACACGAATCCTTTACATGGGAAATTAAGGTCTATTGCCACCATCATCAATGAATTCTAACTTGCATTCCTATTGACTTCAACAAGGAAGGAGGGATTGTGCCTATTATATATCCTCCCTCTCGGCTTGATTTTGATTATCATAAGTACAAGTGAGCTAATTATTATTGTGTTGCCTATCAATGAAGCCTGGGTTTATACTTTGTACTTTGACGAAGTTTCTAGAGGGCCCGCTAAACATGCGAGTGTTGGTGTAGTCATTAAAGATCCCCAATGTCGGGTTGTTATGAAGATGGGAGTTTATTTGGGCCCCTCTTTTACTAATAATATGAAAAAATACAAGGCCTTGATCATGGGGCTGAATGTAGCCCAATGTGGTGGTATCTATCAATTATTGGTTAAAGGTGACTCACAGTTAGTTTTTAATCTAAATGGGACCTATAGTATGTGGGATCTCATCTTACGGATGTATAGTCATGCAGCCTTGGATATGTAGTATATCTTTGAGACAATGACTTGTCAGTTAGTTCCTCGACAATGGAATCGATTTATGGATTCCTTGGCTAACTATGCTTTTGTGGAAGATGCCTTTTTCAATTGTGGTCCAGGGAAGCCCTTACAATTGGCTCCTACCATTAGCCCTGGACTATTGTGGGGTCTTCTTGCTGACACATCATATTTTGGCCACCAATGGTTAGTTTGGATTATGAGTCAGGTAGCAAGTGAGCACCTTCCTACTTTGTCATGGATGCATAGGATTGTGTATTGTCATATTTGTCCAACACCCCTTGCTATTTATGTAGGGGGTTAACTAATAACTTGATACACTTAGTGTAGGGCCTACCAAGCCTTTTCCTTGGTTGTGCTTGTGCTTTAGTAGAGTAATGTTAGGACCAAGGGATTGTTTCAACAATATGATGTGCTGAATTCTATTAAAATGTTTTATTCATAAGGCCATGAGAGAGGGCCGTCTTTCTCAAGTTCTAAGGGTTTATTTAATTAGGCCAAGAGAGCTAGTTTTGTTGGTTGTGAAATGTTATATTTCTTTAGGCCAAGAGAGCTATATGTTTGTTTGGTACAGGTACATTTAATGGTTTTCTATTTTAGTGATTGCATCACATAGGTTGGACGAAGTGCTTGGAGGGTGCCTTTGCTACTGCGGAGAAGCTTCTTGTGGCCATTCTAGGTGGTATCGTTGCCTTTCCAAGTTTTTTCCTTAAGCAGATAATGTTATATGTATACGTGGGGGTTACTTTCTTTTTGTTTATGGGGATCGACAATCAAGGCATGAAGTCCTAGAGTTTGGTTAGGTATATATGGGGGAGATTTGAGTAGTTGTATACCTTCTATTGGAACATTGTCAGGCCTTAAAGACGTGATAGGGGGTAGTCCTTGTGACCCTGTCCTTCTTGCTTGCTAGGCAGATGTCCTAGGAGTCACTACAGGTAGTTAGAGAAGCTTGCCAATATATCAAAAGAAGAGCAAGTTTTGAGTGTATCTCAAAATAAAAATTACACAGGTGCGTAAAAAGGGGTTCTAATCCCTCAATAAGAAAAGGAAAAGAGAAAGGAAGAAATTTCCTACAAGTAATTGATTATCGCCTTGCAAGGCCTAGCAAGTTCCTGGGGATGAGTCAGACTCGAGACCAATGCCTTGTCTTTCTAGGGGTAGCACCTAGCTGAAAATAAAAGAAAAGGAAGGTTGGAGTGAAAATAAAAGTGAGCAAAAGGAAAGGATTAAGTGTCATCTTGTGAGAGCTTGGTAGGTTCTTAGATACCGAGTTAGGACCTGAGGTGAATGCCCTCTTCTCCTTGAGTCAGTCTCTGCTCAACTCCCTCCTTTTTGCATGCCCGAGTATGGAAACCTTGACAAGAAATGTTAAAAGAAAAATATGATGACTAGGCTATAGGATTCCTCGCCTAGTAAGATGTCTTAGTCCAGTTATCCTAAGTTGGGTAGGTAGTTCAGACCACCACTAGGATGACCTCTTTGATAGGATTTTTAGCTAGTTCGTGTTTGAGCAATGAGTTAGCAACTCGCTTTAGATTTCTATCATATTATGATGGGCCTATCCCTTGTGGATTTTCACGCCCTGATTTTGTTAGGGGGTATGATGAGAGTTGTTCTTGTGTTTGTTGATTATATGTTTTATGGCAGCTTGATGCTTTCTTTGGTTGTTGTTTGTGCAGATCGGTTCATGGGATTTGACGAGTTGAGTCGCCCTACCACATGGTCGCCAATGAGAGAAAATTTTAAAGCCTGTGAAGAGCGAAAAAGAAGTAAACTAGTGCAAATTCGAGGTAAAAATTTAAAGCCGACGGAAGTGGAACCTGAAGATTCGACAATTTTAAAGACCAAAGAAGATGGAAATGCAAAACTTTGGCTGTTGTAGTGGTTGTAGATTTTCAGTAAATTTTTTGACCATTGGATGGAGAAGAGACAACTTCCCGGCCATTCGAGATGTCGACTCAGTCACAGTAGAAATTTCCAGAGCTCGATTTGGATATCGGACGGGAGAAATGCAAGGTCAGACCAGGAAAAATCCAAAAGGGTCCAAAAATATTTAAATTAGGTGTGATTTTTTTTTTTTGGGGGGGGGGGGGGTTGCTGCCATTTGAAATGGCATCATTCAGGACATGCTGCCTCCCCTCCATATGTCGACATTTTGTTTGGAGATGCCATTGTCCGGTTGAAAGCAACCCACACAATAGAGATTGGCCATGAATTTCTCAAAATTTCCGCTCCCTATTGCCGGTCTCTGCTTGCACAATGGCTGCCTAATCATAAAGATCCAAATTGAGTCTTTCTCTCTCCTCCATCTGTCTCCTCCAAGAGGTTGATCACATGCAAAGAATCAAGAAGAAAAGGGGATAAAGAATGCTTGTCCGGTATGGATCGGATTGTTGTAAGGCCAAGATGATGCTGAGAGGCAATGTCCAACATTGTTGGGGGATTGATGGTGGATCCATTGGCTACCCCAAAGCTATTTAAAATAACACACAACATGCAAATAAGCAGTGTGCTCATTCTTTACAAATAAAAATTTATTGTTTTGATGGTTGATGACTAAATGATGTGCACATGGAAAGAAAATTTGTATGAATCATATTTGAAGTATGTTTGAGGGATACACAAGATAAAATGTAGAACCCGTAGTTACACATGGTCATAATAAATAATCTAAAATCCAAAATACATCTTTTAAGAGAGAAAATGAGGGTTTTTTCCATTTCGGGTTGGGAAATGAACTTCATATGAATAAAAAACTGATCAAAACCATGTTTTAGTCAATATGATTAGTCAAGAAATATAAATTAGAAAATACCACATTTTTATGCATAAATAAATGAGAAAAAAAAAGAAAAATGGAGAAAAATAGGTTTTTTCATCTAAAAATTCAAGAAAAAATATACTTTATGTTCATGAACATATAACAAGGTTGAAGCATGAGGGATAAGCCTTAGCACAACCTTATTTCTATGTTAGAGTACGGTTTTTTTCGATTTTTACATGAAAAACTACAGAAAAATAAATGCTACACCTATCTAACAGTAGGAGGAAAGAGGGGTTGTAAAAGTGAGTGGTCACTGAAAACGTTTTAAATTCTAATTCATTTGATTATATATAGCATACAAACTGATCACCCTTAAAATTTAAGAGAGACTAGTAGCATGAGGAAACTCGGTGCTAGTCTCTAGAAACATCGCAATTACGAGTAGATTGAAAATCATCAAAGGATTGTCTTTGCACCTCACATTGCTGGCTTTTTTATCATAAAATACTTGAGCATGAGGTGTGTCATTCAAAATTGCATTGTGCATATCACATGGTAACTCCTGGATGCATTGCAATTGGTTTTCAATATATATGACCCACAATGAGTTGTGAGGCACCTAAGCTATAGGTTTAGGCATTGGGTTCTTTGGAAAATTGTCGAGTGAGGAAAATTTATCTCCTCGATCGTTTAAAATAAGAGTGGACCTTGTTATGCCTTGTATTATTTGTGTTAGTAGCACATTGAGGGGAAAATCCCCTTGGTGTTGGAGAGTTGTAGTGGGGACACAACATTCAATTGAAGGGGTGTCTCCTTATGTTTGTGATTATGATGTATTTTATACCGATCTATGTATAGGGAGTCCCTCTAAGGAGTGTGGGGTTTTATCATTGGACTATAACTTAAAAACCAAATGCAAGATTCGCGTTAGGTTACGGCAGTGTATCCCTTTTATGTTCTTGGCTGTGAGGTCGAGGGGGTGTGGTTTCTTGAGTATAGAGAGGCCCATCTAGTGCCTATAGCCAGCGTTGGCCCGTTTTAGGTCCCAACAGTAGACAGTAGAGGAAGTGAGAGTGCAGATATAGTAGCTTGACACTTGATTAGATTCAAAGTATGTAAGACAAAGTACAAAACTACAACCCTTAGACTTTAGGGTTGTGTAAGTGCCTTAAGGTTTGTTTACACACGAAACTATGTAATGCGTGATAAGTGACCAAACTATATAATATAAGTACACAAATAAAGAGTAATATGACTAGAAGGAAAAAACCTCTCTTACAGAGAGTAAAAAGTGTGCTAGTGTCTACAAATCACCAACACTCGTATGTAAGCATAGGCATGAGTAAAACCCACCCCCCTGGAGTGAAAAGTCATCAGCATACAAGGATCATCCACCAAAGGAGATCAAATTTGAAGCATTATGAAATGCTTCACATTTTTTGCAAGGAAGAGCTTTGGTGAAGATATCTACCACATTGTTGTTGGTAGGATAGTAGACAAGGCTAATATCCCTTGCATGTAGCCTCTCTCTAACAAAGTGATAATATATCTCTATGTATTTTGTGTGTACATGAGGCTTTGGGCTCTATGCCACTAAAATGGCACTTTGATTGTCAATAAACAAAGGAGTAGGCTCCACGATCGATATATCAAGATCAACCAACAAATGTCTCAGCCATACACATTTAGCTATATTAGTGAAATGTGCCTTGTATCCACCTTCACAAAATGATGTGGCAACAATGGATTGTTTCTTGCTAAGCCAAGAAATGCAAGAAGAGCCAAGAAAGAGACAATTTCCACTAGTAAAGTTATGAGAATCAAAATCTCTAGTCCAATCGAAATCGCTATAAGTATGTAACTGCAACAGCCCCCCCTTGGCATATAGCAATCCAAGAGTCCTAATACCCTACAAGTAATGGAAAACACACTTCATAGCTTGCCAATGTGAGATGCGTGGGATGTACTGGAGCATATGTATGAATAACAAACATGTCATTGTCATCATGAAAAGACAGCTTAAGTCCAAAATCCATTGGTGTGCTTACCGACTTGCAATCCTAGGAGCTAAATCTCTCAAGAAGTTTACCAATATATCTAGACTATGAGAATCCAATACGTCTATTATCGTGAATAAAGTGAATGCCCAAATAGTGATGCAAAGGCTCCAAGTCTGACATTTCCAAAGTTTTTTGTGAATTTTTCTTAAATGCTAAAATTCGACCAGTGTGTCCCTATGAGTAAAAGATCATCCACATAAAGACAAATTACTAGCAAGGGTCCCCCTCTTTGCATATGTAAAGAGTAGACTCTGATGTGCTATTAATGAACCCTTGACTAAGTAAAAAGGCATCAATTTTGGCATACTAAGCTCGTGGAGCTTGCTTTAATACATACAAAGCCTTTTCAACTTGCATACCAAGCGTTTGAATCCTTCAGCTGCAAAATCCATGGGCTTTTCAACATACACTTCTCCGTGAAGTTCCCCATACAAGAATGCAGTTTTAATGTCAAGCTAGTGCACAATCCAACCATAATGGGTAGCCAATGCAACCACACACTTAATAGTAGTCATACAAGATGTAGGAGAAAATGTCTCCTCATAAACAATGCCTTTCTTTTGCACATAGCCTTTTGCTACTAACCTAGCCTTGTACTTATCAATGGATCCATCCTCTTTTCATTTCAGCTTATAGACCCATTTAGTACCAATGGCTTTCCTCCTTTGAAGGAGCTCCAAGAGGTTGATCCAAAATTTGGTTTACAAATGTAGAAGTTTAAGTAGGTTCTTTATTTATATTATGCATTGAAGAATGGATGGATGTATGTTTGTGATTGACTTTGTCTATGGTTGTGAGGGCAACTATTCTATAGGAGGTGCATGATGCACTTATTGTGTAGCATCAATACAAATGTTATCTCTGACTCTGGAATTAACAATAGAAAAATTGGCATTAGTCAATAGCTCTTTCCAAAACTTAGTGCTTGAGCCACAAGAGATTGCAAGATCTTGATCTCAATAGGAGATCATGTCATGCCAATCAAGATTAGACCATCAAGGCCCTTTGATTTGGACTTGTGCAATCCAATTCTTGATTAGGATTGCCCATGGATGGGTTCCATCAACCTTCTTCATGAGTTGCAAAGTGAGCCTTTTGACTTATTGTATAAGCCTTCTAGGCCTACACCCATAGGTTTTCTATCCTCAATGAGGGTGGCCCAACTAATCTACAATTTTCCAGATCCACACCCCTAGCTTTTCTATCCTCAATGAGGTGGCCCAACTAATCTATGCTTGTCTTGGCCTACCTATGTATGACCATATGAAGTCCTTCCAAATTTTCTCAAATTTCAGCCATGCTACTTTAATAAACTTAGGAGGGCACCCATATATAATGTAGAAAATGAGTATGTTCTTGGCCACATTTATGTGAATTGCCAAGGTCAAAGGGTATGGCTTCCATTTGTTGACCTTTTCCTCAATCTTAGCGAAGAACCATAAGCATCACTAGTTCATTGTCAAGCTTATGTTGATCAAGCAACCAAGGTAATGGATTGCTTCTATAGGCTCAATAAAACAAAAGCTATAGGCAAGCATCCGATCCTTTGGATCATTCCAAAAGAGCAATATAAGTTTAGTTGTGGATTGATTAAATTTTGAAGCAATACATCTACAGAGTCAAAATGAATGGCCAATAGATTATCAACAAATTTTGGTTTAGCCAAAACAATACTTGCATTATCATTAATGTAAAATTGAGTTATCATGTTGGAGCCATTCACAATGGGGTAGACCCTTAATAGCCCCTTCTTGAATCCTCCTATCTATCATTCACAATAGTGGATAAGTGATCATTGCAAAGACTAATGGAGCTAAATAACATTTGTGTTTGATGGATCTATTGAGAGAAAATGGCTCAGACATTAGACTATTAACATTAATTGTGGTTGTTGCATTCATGCAGTACTAGATCTAAATGCAAAAAGAAAACCAACAATGAAATCCTAGCTGATTCTCATATGTTTGTCTAGGTCCCTATTGATTAGGACAAAGCAAGATTGAAGACTCATGGTGTGATCAATGGAGAACACAAAATTAATCACAACATCATGAATGCTTCTCCCAAACAAAAAGTTGTACTACTTGTGGTGAATAATTTTTGCCAAAGAGATGTTTGATCAATAGCACTATGTGATATTCCTACCACCGCGCTTCATATCAAGAAATGAATTCGGGCTTGAGGAATTTTAAAAAACTACTAGTCAAGCTATCATATAATTGATCGCACGTAATTCTCTTAATATCGAGTCTTGCATTAAATCAATTCCGCAATCTGACACGAGAAGACGCCTCAATTTTCCCAACCAACAAAAAGTAAAGACACCTCGTAAATAATATTACAACGACTCGATTATACTTTTTTTCACATTATATTTGATTTAGCATTCTCGATTCCATTAAATGCATCAAAGATCTCATTGATTCGTAATCGCAAGACAAATCATGAAAGCCTTAACTGGTAGGCGAAGAACACGCAAGAACGAGCATGATATTAAGTTAAGTATTAAAGAGTATCACATGACTTTATAAACTAGATAAGTCATGATGTAACTTGGCCAAAAACTGTTAGATGAAGTCATTTTGAAGGATTTTTTTTTTTTGAAAAAAAGGTCAAAATTTGTGACGTTTTTAACACCTAGAGGGAGAGAAAGCATAAAATAATCATCCCCATGCCACCGTCCAATAGGTAGGTAATCAAAATGCATTTTTAATCAAGCTCACTTGGCTCTTGACAAGTAGCCAAAAGAATGAGTCGATTGCATGCTCCCCCTCATGCCTATAAATACACCCCCTCTCCTTCACAAACAAAGGAAGAAGAAAGACCTCTTGATGATAGAAAATTTTCTCTACTTCTCTTGTCCATTAAAGCTTTGAGCTTGAAAGAGGAAAATATCCCTCTTCTACCTCATTTTCATTTTCTCTACCCCCTCTTTCGCCTTCGTCCCATACGACCATACCACTAAGCAAAACATTGGTGAATTTTCTTTGGACAACCACCAACTCTCCCTGAACTACCACATCAATTTGCATGATATCCATGGCTCCGCATATTGGCAGAAATTCAAAAAGCCCATTTGAAGCAACAGAAGCAAGGAACACGGCCGATCAAGAAAATGATGCGGTAAGGAATTAGCAAAAATCCCCGTTATTGCAAACGTGATAAAGGTAACATCTTGTCGATTTGGAAAAAATTAATGTTGTATAGCTTATTGTTATATTTGGCTTTAAATGATTATAAACACATTCCAAAGAAAATGCATATGAACTATTGCTTAGAAAAATAACCTAAGTAATATAATAATTAACTATTTAGTGAAAATAGTATTTCACTTGAAAAATGATTATATCATTAAAAAAATATCGTAATTATGGTTTATTTTGTGATATTTATTGTTATTTCATTAATGTTACATATGATCATAATAACAGGAAAAAAGGTAGATAGTGTTAGGGAATGGAATGTTTTATAATTTTTCATTGAAAGTGACTATCTCTATTTTATTTTGCTAATGATAAATAGATGCATATGAGTTTTATAATAATTTATAAAAAATTATTTAGATAATATCATGAAATAATCAATGCATTAAATCAACAAAAATTTGTATAGGAAAATATATACTAGACACACATAAACTAGGTACGTAGTAATATAATTCAATGTCCAAAAGATGAAAGAAAAATTACACTTATGATTTTTTCATTGCTTAGAATAATGTTTTCAGAAAAACAATCAACATTACACTTAAGACATAGCTAAATGAAAATTGTTCTTTCTAGATAATGTTGAAAGTTTGGCAAATGGTCGAACATCATCGATTAAACCATAGAATATGAGTAGAATAAAATAAAAAATATTTTATTGTTAAAAACAAATGCAATGTTAATATTAATAATTATATTAGCAAGAGTGTCAATATCATGAGTTGACCCACGTATGAATTAGCGAGAAAACCTACGTTAAAATATCAAGAATGTTGAAGCAAAAAAAACTATGAAATACTCAATAACCTTGAAACTATCGGTATCAAGAAATTAAATAAATATCAAAAGTTTGTGTAGGACTTGTTGGACATTGATAAAAATTTATCGATACAAATTCAAAAGTCTAAAAAAACTTAGAAAAGCAATCTTGGTAAGCAGTGGTTAGAGCAGGGCAACGCATGAATTGCATCCCATAGGTATAAATGCCTATATTATCTTTTAGGGTGGAAATACCAAAATTTTCATAAATATAAAATAGACTTTAGATTCGCAAAATAACTCGCAGATCTAGAAAAAGAATTGCAAGTAAGAAGTGAAACCCTAAGAGTAAGGTGGGACCTAAGAAGAGAAACCTTAGATCTGGGTGGGGCTGCTTCCTATGCTAAAAGCACTTACTACTGCTTCTTTTTTATTTGTTTGTGCATTGATGGTTGCACAAGAAAGATTGATTGTGCTTGTAGCAGTTAGATCTAATTATAAATACATAATCAAGATAATAAGAGGAAAGATTGCGCTATGCCTCCCCCATGGCTAAACGTAGAACCCTGCTGATAGGGGGTTTGTTTTGTACCGCTGCGAGGAGCTTTGGACTAGCCCGATGATGAGAGGTCGCTCAGTGAAGAGTCCGTTAGACAAGAGGATACGGGAGTGCCAGGGAAGCTCTAGCCATAAATCCCTCAATCGCTCCTGAGAATTGCCTAACCCTCACACGAATCAGGATGGGATCCTGGAGTCCCTGGCACTAATGAAGGGATGAAAATCTTAGAGGGTTCATTTCCTTATGCGTAGATAGAATGGATTTTTCGATGAACAAAGGTTTATCTTTTGCATAGGCAAAGGAGAAAATCATTGTAAATAACTTTGTGAAATATGTTTTGCCAAAAGACTATTTTTTGTGTTGTGCCCTAAAAATTATGCAAAGAAATCTGTGATAACGGATTAATTAACAAAGCTACTTTCACGTGTCATAACTTAATGTGATAGGTAATTAGAAAACTAAAGAAAACCATTTGTGGGAAGTGGATGAGTGAGATCCGTGACGGGTCCGTCCTACGAATGGGTGGTCCTAGTAAGCTGGGAGCTTCTCTCAAGAGATTGAACCAAACAAAAATTAGGAAAACTTAGGTAGAGCTGAGTATTGACTTACCTAGGGTCAAGTCTTAAAACCTTGATCAATAATTATCTTAGGGAAAAGATGCGGTAGCTATGCCAGAAATCCATTAAGGTTTCTTGAATCCTAACCAGTTACTAGAAAAAAGCATTGCACTCCATAAAGCAAGGGTAACTACGATCACTCCAATCGGATGAGAAGCCCATTTGGGACACCTCTGATGGAGCTAGCTAATGTATCAAGACCCCAGTTGTCAAATTAGGACCCCGAGCTTGTAGGTTGATCCTCGTGGGGACGATCAGTACCTTCCATTATGGGGTGGGCTCTAGAAAATCTAGATGATAGACCCCACGCATTCTCACAAGTACTGGGCAAAGCCATCTAGGATAGTTCCCTGATGGAACACTAAACATGCTACCAGGAAATTATTAGGCAAGAAAGTTGTCGTGCCACTACGTGCACACCGTGTAAAAAAATCTAGAGTGTGGCTTCCTTTTAGATTTAGAGAGCCAATGCCACTTTAGACGTTAGTGTTAGTGTCGATGGTTCAAAATATTAGTTTTTTTGGATAAGTTTTTAGTCAATTTTTGATATTCTAGATATTATCTCTTGTAAAAATCTATAAAACTATAGACAACTTCTAGATTAGGATGACATGTAAAAGAAAGCATGTAGCTTTCAGCCAATTTGAGAGGATTTTATGTAAAAAGAGAGATTGACGAAATCACGCGATGCGCAATCGCTATTTTCAGGCAGTGAACAACACTCCAAAGTGGGAGATGAAGGAGTGATCTGGCAAAGGCTAGGTATCGTGGTATTTAACCTCCCTTTCAGAGCCAATGGAAGCATTAGATTGGCAATCTGAGTAGCATAGAGGAAGGTATTATTTTGTACATGTTTTTGTCTATTAGAGTTATATCTTCTCATAATGCTGAAAGAAACTGACAGGCTTCATCTCTATTATTATTCTTCTACATTTTCTAATTCTTTTTTTTTGAGTATTCTTATATGTCTTCAATTTCTTCGAACCCCTTCTATTCCGTCTACTCCTCTCCCTAAATCTACCTTCACCCTGCTGTCTCTTATCTTCAAGAACTTGGCTTGAAACCTTCTTCTCTTATCTCTACCATCTCTAGAGTCTAATCTCTTGAACCCCCATACATTCTTCTCTTGCCAAACCCCTGTGGTGACCTTCAACCCTGTGCGTTGCGACATTGGTGAACCTGATGTGAGGGTCGGTGTAAGAGAACTCCAAGATGGGGGATTCTTTAAGAGATACTCTACAACAATTGGTGTGCATACTACAACAGACTCAGCAACAACAAATCCAAATGTTACAACAACAACAACAAAGGCAAGACGAAGAGAAGATTGATTCCACATCTATCAAGGCCCTAGAAGAAGTTGGGTGTGAATTAAAACAATTTAATGGTCAAAATGTCTCTGTTTTCATTCGTTTGTATGTTGAGAAAATGCTCTTCTTTGGTGTACTACAACATGCATGGAGCCGTTATTTTGTCAGACTAGCCAAGCATGGTCTTCAAGGAAGAATCCATGGTCTTTTCCAACAAGATGCGGATTGGGTTGTATTTAAAAAATCCCTACACGAAGAATTCTTCTTAGAAGACTGTGGCCTTATGACGAAGAAAAGTTTCACTGAATGGGTTAAAAAACCCAACAAAGGTTTAGTTGCAACATCTTTATACCATGAGTTTGAAAGTAAATTTTGACAACTTGATGCTGAAGACCAACAAAGTATGGAAGATTAGAAGATTGAATTATTCCTTAAGGCTGCAGATCCCATTCTGCAAGAGAAGCTTGTTGATCACCTAGAATATGCTAAAGATTGTGCTACTTATTAGGAGGCCTTGGCACGCAACAACTAATCTTTTGAAAAGATGGCAAGATCCATGCACAAGAAATGGGATTGCCTCTTGCTTTGAATCTTGCAAAGAAGGGTATGCAAATTTTTTTGGAAGGCTTGCCCCCCCAAAAAATGCTTATGCGATTGTACATGCTGCTACTTCTGGTCTACAATTGGATAGAATGCATGGGCAAGGTCAATGAGAAGGCTACAATATGGACACATACTTTGTATGTAGCTGAAAAGAGGAAAGCTATTAATAGTGAAATGTCTCATGCAGGGCAAGACATTCGTGACATAACTAGCTCGCAATCACCAATATATGCATATTTAGGGTATGCATATTTAGCAAAAGGGAAAAACATGGATATACTTGTGGAAGAGAAACAAAATAGAGGTGAAGATAATGCGATGGCGTCTAAGAGAGTAACAAGAAGAAGTGCAGATCAGCCTAAAGTTACAAATCAGCCACCTCTCGAGCATGTTATAGAAGAGGTTGGGCAAGAGTAGAAATAGGATAGCAAACAAGAGGGCACAAAGAAGGACAAAAAGCTAGGATATAACATGCAATATGATATTGAGACAACCATAGATACCTTGGAAGATCCTAAAGTGGAAGATTCAACCATTGCATATGTAGATTTTCTTAATGTATGTGAAGAGGATTACGAAGCTCGTGTTTTACTTGATGTAGGGACTCAAAGGGAGATTGGTGAAGTGTTGAATGCACATGATTTGTAGGATACAATTATTGTTTCTGAGATTGTTCATGAGCTTGAGGATATGCCTTTAGAGGATTTTGGATGTGATGCTCCACAAATGGAGAATGTTTTAGATGCTTTGTTTGATGTGTTGCCAAGAAATGGAGTGATGCTTCACAATTTGGAATATTTAGATGCTTTCAAAGATAGTCAGAGTGTGTTGGATATGGAGCAAAAAGATTATCATAAGTATCTTCCCATGTGATGGATTTTGAAAGAGTGGGAATGTTGCTATGTATTTTGATTGGTACATTGATAACATGTATATGGAGATTCAACAGCCTCTAGTATATGATGCATTGATTATATTTGTTGTGGAGCAAAAAGATTATCAAAAGTATCTTCAAATATAGTCTAAGTGTGCTGGATGAATTGATTATGCTAGATGTGGAGCAAAAAAATTATCAGAAGTATCTTCCCATGCGATGAATTCTAAAAGAGTAGGCATGTTGCTATGTATTTGTTGATGGGTGAATTGATAGAATGTATATGGAGATTCAACAACCTCTAGTATATGATGCACACCGGAGGCCTGATGACCTTGAAGTGGAAACTTGGTATGGTATTAGAGTTGTACAAATGCTAGTCATTTTGATCTATGATCTAGGGGGATTCCTTCTTATGTTCATGATTAGCAACAAGTTGATGCTATGGGTGTTTGATTAGGGCGATGCATTGGTGGCACATACCAGAGGATATGCAAGTTCAAAGGGGGTTGATGTTGTGCCACTACATGGACACAATGTGAAATCACGTGGAGTGCATTATCACTAGCTTTCTAATTAATCTAGAGATTCAATGTCATATTAGTCATTAGTGTTAGTGTTCTAGTATGGATAGTTCCAAAATATGGGAATTTTGGACAAGTTTAGCCTATTTTTGATATTTTGGATATTATTTCTTATAAATATCCTAAAAAGGTATAGAAAACTTCTAGAATAGGTGACATGCAAATAGCAAGTTGCTTTTTAGTTAGTTTGGGAGATCTCATGAAAAAAGAGGGGCTTCTGAATTTATGCAACATGCAATCACAAATTTTAGGTAGTAAATAGCACTCTAAATGGGAAGAAGAAGAAGGAGCAATCTAGGAGATATTTGAACAGGTGTCATGCAATATACCCCCCTTTCAGAGCTAATGGGACCATTAGATTTTCCATCTGAGAGTAGCAAATGAGAAGCTAGTGTTTGGTGTGTGTTTTGGGTCTACCAAGGAGCTTCGTGAGGGAGATTGATTTTGAGTAATCCAGACAAGGATTTTGTTTATCTTCTTAGGTTTTATCAATAGGTAGTACTTTGAATCATTGAGCTTTGTCTTTATATGGTGTAAAGGCTTTGGTAGATTTGAATACCTTGCCTATTTTTTTCATTCTCTTCTATCTCTCATTCTCTACTTTCTTCTCTCTTTGATCCTCAATGGATATGATCTTTTGACTAAAACCCCTTTGACAATGCACACATGCAAGGGACTATGTGCAAGGATCTGTGTTGTGAGGGGTTGTGTGTGTGCACATGTGCACATTGTAAGGGTATGTGTGCAAGTGCACGTGTACGAGTGCCTATGTGCAATGATCTATATGCATATGTGCACACGCACACACACACAACCAATCCAACAATAAAAAAGAGAGAGTTGGAGAGATTTGACCACAAAATATTTACAAATTGTATACAGATTAAAGTTATAGGTCTTCATGTACAAGTGCACTAGTGGGTTCTAGGGTTTGCATGCATGGATATAGAGGTGTGTGAGTGTAAGGGCTTGTGTGCGAGCACACATGTGCACATGCACCGCACGTGAGGGAAGCTATGTATGACTAGCTATGGGTAGATGTGAAAGTGTAGGGGGTCCTAGAATTCGTATGCATGGATGTAGAGGTGTTCTATTCGTGCACCAGTATAGCATGCACATGTGTTGATCTATGTGCGAGTGACCTTGTGCATTGGTCTATGTGCATGTGTAAATATGCAAGTGCACAAGGGCTATGTATAAATGCCTATATGTAGGTATCCACATGTAAGAGTATCTTGTGCATGTGCCTAGGTGCACATGGGTTTTGTGTAAGTGCATGGGTTGTGTGCGTATGCATGGGTCTATGTGCGTGCATAGGGAGCTACGCGTGACTGCCTACTTTGCAAGTATGAAAGTGCATGAGCCCTAGGGTTTGTGTGCACATATGTAGGGGTCTTGTATATGTGCACAAGGGTTATGTGCATGTGTGATGGCCTATGTGCACATACTTGTGTGCATGGGTTTATGTGCACATGCACATGTTTGTGTGTAGGGATCCATGTGCACGTATGTGAGGGTATGTGTGCAAGTTCCTACATGCATGTGTACAAGTATATGAAGCTATGTGCATGTGCCTATGTGCACATGCATGGCAATGTGCAAGGATGTTGTGTGTGTGTGTGTGTTAGGATCTTCGTGCAATAGCCTATGTGCACATGCTAAGTCCTATGGGCATGTGTCTATGTGTGGATGCTAGTGCATGTACAAGTGACCATGTGCACATGTGCTAGGTCTATGTGTGTGAGTTTGCAAGTATAAGTTTTGCATGTGAGAGTCTCGGTCTATGTGCTAGTGTGCTTGTGTCTATGTGCCTATATATAGGGGTGTTGTGTATGTCACACAGGTTTTGTGCACGTGTGATGGTCTATGTGCAGAGGTGAAGGTGTATGTATAGGAGTGTATAAGGATACTAGTGTATGTGTATGGGAAGTCTTAGGTGCACATGTGTAGGTGTGCAAGTAACCTAGACGCATTTGCCCATGTACGTGTATATAGTTGTAGTGCAAGTGTTTAAGAGTTATGTGCACACGCACGTATGCATATGTGTATACATGTCTATGTGTAGGGTCCTCTATTGAAAAATCAAAAGTTTTAATTTTTTAAAAAAAAATTATGCAACCTCCACTTCTTGGCATTAATTAGCACACCACCTCCCTAGACTTCCCTCTCTCTCCCACCATTGGTAGGATTACAAGGAGCCAGGTTGGTTGTGGAATTCCCCTCACTCTCTTGTTCTTCAATGCATGTCTCCTCCTAGTTCATTTAGATCTAACCATTCCATGGCAACCAATGCAACAACAAAAAAAGCGAGAGATGGAGGGATTTGATCACCAACAATTTATAAATTGTGTATATGTCATAGCTATAGTTCCTCATGTGTTGCTCTCCTATGGTGGTCAATGCTCCTTGTGTCGTGACTCTCATACTCATGAATCCTTCTTCCTAAATCCTTGAGGTCGAGCTAGGATATGATCCAATGTGGTGGGAGTATCAAGATGTGCTCAGGTCGCAATAGGATCATGTGCCACTAGGGCGCACATGTGATGACATAGTTAATAGAGGGATGTGTCGACAGGGGTATGGTTGGAGATGTTGGACTAATAGTAAAAATAGTGAATTGGTGTGAGGTGTTGGGGGGTGGGTTTCTAGTGGAGATGGTGGGGAACATAGGGGTTTGGTGGAGATGTTGGTGAAGGGGGGGGGGGGGGGGGGGGGGGGGGTAGTAGGAGATGTGAAGGAGAGGATGTGTTGAGAAGTCAAGGAAGGGGAGGAGTTAAGCACAGCATGGGCAGGGGTGTGGAGATGGTTAGAGTGGAGGGAAGGGGTGGGAAAGGTGGGGAAGGTGGGGTTTTGGTGGAGATGGTGAGAAAGGAAGATGGTAGGGGTGTGGGGATGAAGGGTTTGTTGAAGAGGAGGAGAGCAATGGGACGGGCCCTATGTTGTGACAATAGGGTAGAGTCCTCCAACAAGTGCAAAGTAAATTAAAAATTAGGGGAGAGTTTTAACCCAAAGGCTATTTTTTCAGAGGTTTTTTTAATCATTGGGATAAATTTTTAGGCTTGGAAACTCAAAAAATAGCCCATATATACAAAAAAGATATATTTTAACCTAAACTTCACCCAAAAAATAACTCGAAAATAGGATTTTCTCTTAATATTTGCCCAATTTTCTAAACTCTTCACCATTGAGATCAAGCAAACATTTTCCCACCTATCTAGAAACTAAAAATCAAGGAGGTCCCTTAAATTTTACCTTGGTGCAGAGGTGAAAGGAGGAGGCAAAGGCAAGGAGGGTGGCATTGGCCAATGGAAGCCTTGGCACTGTCGGTCCTTTTCCCAGGTGGGGGAGGTGGTGCCTATGTGGGGGGGTTTTGGCAGGTGGTCTATGTGGTAGGAATGGTGGGAATGGCCAAGGTCAATGGGAGAGGAATGGGAGATGACATCGAGGAGGGGAGAGGGCAAGATGTTGGTACCTAAGGTTCCCCTAGTTTGTGCATTTTCTCTTTTTTTTGGGGGGGAAGGTGGGCTTCTTCATTTTGTTCCTTCTCCTTCTTCTCCCTTTTCTTCTTCTTGTTGCCTTTTTTTTGTCCTTCTTCTTCTTTCCTTTTCTCCTTTTCTTCTTCTCTTTTTCCTATTCGTCTCCTGTTTTTTCTTCCCTCCTTCTTTCCTTCCTTCCTTCCTTTTGTCTTTCCCTTCTTTTCTTTTCTTTCCCCCCCCTTTATTGCTCTTTCTTCTTTCCTTATTCTCCTTCTTCTGTTCTCTTTCCTTTCTTCTTCTATTAGAAAGACAACCTGCTATAAGATTGACCACCCCATCACAAGATAAACAAATTTTTTAAAAATAAAAGCATAATAATAGAAGAAGATTAAAACTACCAAACGAACAATTAAACACTATTCATCAATATGTTAATCGTGATGAATATGTTAATCGCATGCATTTTGGAGTTGGTACCCACCACCTGCACCCCTCCTATTCCTCAATAAACAACAAATGATAAAACCTAAACTATTGTTTGTATATGTTTCAGAGCAATGCATAAGCATTTCTCCAATTTTGTATCAAAGAACCATGTTAGTGACTTTGTGGGGATAACTTGTCCTTTGTTTTGACAATGGAACCAAAATATTAGACATCGTGTGCTCCACATCTTGGGACTTGTTAGTCATGGATTGATGTATGATCTTTACCCTTATTACCTTAGTCTTAGTATTTCCATATGTAAGTAGTCTTTAGATATTCATGAAGTTAGATGCCTCATGAAGTGTAGTTATGCAGATAATTTTCAATCACGACCTAAAGAGATATTACTAGTCTCTCACATTTTTAGTCATTCTTGATGATTATAACCTCATGTATGATGGAGATTTCTAATTATCGATGAGATCTGATAGTTGGTACCATTTCTCTTTTTATTTTTAAATCTATTTTCAACATATTCTCTAATTTATTTTAATAAGTGTTATAGGATGTATTCTCATGTTTGTATGTCATTATTTTTGGGTTCTTTATTAGTTACTTGATATAGTATGATATATTTCTTGCATTGCCCATAGCAATATGCTATGTTCTTACTACATTCCTATTATGCACTTTGCATAGATTAGGGGTTGCAACACTTGCTTTTCTATCTCTTTGTAATGAAGGAGGTAGGAGAGAGAGAAGGAGAGGAGAGAGAGAGGGTGCAGAAGAGAGAGAAATACTGCAGGAAGAGAGAGAAAGAGAGTGATGAGGAGAGAGAAAGACTAGAAAAAGAGAGAGAAAGACAGAGAGAGAGAGAAAGAAGCCATGAGAGCTTGGAGAAGGAGATGAAGATGAAAGGAGACTTGTATTAAAATCTGATGATCAAAAATCAAGTCCCTAACACCTTATATACCAGCCAATGTAGCAAGTATTTTCCCATTATTAAATCCCCCTCTCTTACATTCCATCCCCACCCGAAGGTTTTTGCCCTCAAAAACAATTTAGGCACTTATGATAACCAGGCAGCTACTCTGCTGCATTATTACAGGGGTATACAAATGAATGAAGAGGTATTATTGCGTATGATGGGTCATTGGGGTATGTACGATACATGGGCCTTATTGGAGAATTATAAAAATGAAATTTGACCCAAGTATTGTGAGTAAATGTGAGCTGCAGACAGTGGTGGACAACAAGCTATTTACTATAGGTCCTGTTGTAGTAAACCTGTCATAACTTTCTGTAGGAGACTCCGATCGAGGCATGATATACATCAAAATGGAGCTCTTGGTAAGTGCTTTCAGCCCATGTAGGTTGGGTTTGGTTGTTCAAGGTTCAGAGAAAAATCCAGTGTAAAACAGTGAGCTGTTTGCAATCTTCCCTGTGCAAAAATATGGCCATAGATAACCAACCTTCAGCCAAAAGAGTCTACCAAAAAGATGGATGCTGGTCTAAATGAGATCCCAAGCAATCCATTAACCTCTTGGATCAAAGGGTATTCCGTCATAATGATTGTCAAAGAGAAGAGAATGCCCATTAACCACATACTCCAGTCCCCCTGGATTAAATGGATACAATGAAGTATCCCCATAATCAAGTCCATGATCACATCCATAATCTCTCGGATCATAGGGAAGCACAATGCCATCTTCATATTCATGTATGCCCAAATCATGTATTATGATCGGATATGTGCCAGTTATCATAACTAGGATCAAGGTACTCATTATCAAATGCGTTCAATGGTTGTTGTAAACCTTGATTAAGTATAAATTGATGCTCAAGAATATCATCATGAGGTTTCTCTAAGAGTCTAAAACCTTTAGCATAACCATCTACATTTGTGAGTGCCTCATGTGATTCATCAACAAAGATGCCATCAGCTTGTACATCTTGCTCTTCATTATCCCAGTCTTGTTGTTCAGCTTGCTCATTGCTCTCTTCTTCATCATCAGTACTTGGAAAAGAACACATCATTACATTTGGGTAATCATGAG
Source organism: Lygodium microphyllum (assembly GCF_053477565.2). Lineage (NCBI taxonomy): Eukaryota > Viridiplantae > Streptophyta > Polypodiopsida > Schizaeales > Lygodiaceae > Lygodium > Lygodium microphyllum. The sequence continues at coordinate 203,425 of NC_141137.1, forward strand.
GTATGAACTGATTGGGATATAGGATACCATGGTAGTTATGAACTTGTTGCTGATCAGAGCTAGAAGAATACTGATAAGCATGGCCATTATTGTCACGTCCATAAGAACTGGGCTGCTCAATTAAGAAAGGTTCACATGTATAATCATGACTATGTTGTTGAAAAGATGCATCCTCATAAGCATAAGCATGTTGCCCATAATAGCCATTCTGCTGCTAAGGTTCACTGGAATGATACTCTGCATTATGACATGGTACATCATGTTTATAAGCATTAACATGCTGTCCAGATGTACTTGCATACTGCTCATGTTCATTTGCATGTTGTTGCTATTCATATTCATAAGATGCATGCAGATCATAGTGTGTACCATCACCATATACATGTTGGCCATAAGCATAAGCATCGCGTGCATAATACCCATGATAATTTGCATTAACTGATGGGAAGGTGGTTCTTTCAGCATGTACATGTGACTCCTCTTCTTGCTATTTTCCCTTCATTTGGAATTCCATCCAATTAGTGAGCTGGGTAGCAAGGGTGCCCATAGTGGTCTTCATTTGACCAATGCCTTCCATCAATTCTCTATGCCGCTCAGCATGCCTTGTCTCATGTGAACTGAGGGTTTTAATGAGCATGCTGAGGTTTTCCATGTCATGAGAATAATCTTCATCTTCCACCTCAGAGTCAGTTTCAGCCCTCGGGGCGCGTGCATCCCTTATTTGTTGCTGAAGGTCATCATTTGCCTTAGTCTTTCCCTTATTCCCTGCCATGGTTAGGTGCAGTCCCGTTAGACCACCTGTCACTGTTTTGCCCATAATTTGAGCTAGGAAGCTCCCATTGAACTACTTTTTTGTTCAATTGGAGCCAAGGATGCCCTCTTCAAACTAAGCATAAGCACGCGCTCCCAGATTTTATACAGAAAATTCTGTAATAGGAAAAGTACTATTGTACTCTGCAGTCCAACAACCTGTCTACACCTGTAGGAGACCTGTTTTGACCTGTAAGTATCTTGTGGAGTCCAAATAGAGTTCCAAAACTGATCCAGCCCTTAGTAGGACCTATGGGCACTCTGCAAGACCTGCACCTCAGTTCCAAGGAGTAGGTTTACCTCTGTAAATGCAAACAAACTACTTACAGCACCCTATGAGGGTTAAGAAAGGGGTTACAATGCATTATCTTGTCAATGCATGATTGAAGGGTCATCCCACATGGCATAATGCATTGCCCAGTCATCCAATTTCACTGTTTATAGCCTTATTCCAGAACTGAGCATGTCATAAGCACAATTTTCCTATGCATAGGCATCTCTCATACATCCCAAGCATTGCATTCACTGCCATTGACTTCATATGTATTCCCATAAGATCCATTGATGGAAAAGAGTCCAATCTTGAATCCCCGGGACCCAATCTTGAAGGGAACTTGAAGAAATTGAAGGTCGTGGTCTATGGCTATGGCTGCCCCAAATGTCCAACTTGCAATCTTGCCTCCAGCTTCAAGTACGGGCCTCTTGATGCTTGCTTGCACCCTCAAGAATTAGTGAATGCTGAAGGAGAATCCATGGACCATAGCCA